>NC_133338.1:16920700-17003200 GCF_030506205.2 Paramisgurnus dabryanus | reverse complement strand
GTGCGCATTCCGTCAGCTCGTGAGGACCGAACTTTTTCCTTTCAGGCTTTGCACTTGACAGTCCGGTCACATACACGCATAATAATAAAAAACAAAGTAAACACATATTATAGGCAAAAAAAATTAGCTTTGGACTTGTGGCTATTGTGCTTTACTGTAGGTTAGTATTTTTAAACTTTTTAAAAAGCGACCGTAAAAAAAACAAGATTACGCAATATAGCCAACACTCTCTCAGTGTTGGCTATACGGATTAATTCATATGTTCTCATTAATATCTAGCATTTATCAAATATTTATACAGCTGAAGTGGTTAATTATTTTAATAACATTTTCCTTAAATCATCCTGGCAACCCAATTTTTAAAACCACTGTATGACAGCTGTCTAGGTTAATTAAAAAACAAACAGTGTATCTGTATCTTGAAGTTGTATTTATTTGTCATATTTTAATTTTGTTTCTCTGTTCTTATTATATCACTAACTGTTTACTTAATTATTTAATTACTTAAGAACTTCTAATTTAACATTATACAAGCATTGGTATCCTACCGAGCCCGTCTCATGACATGGTAAAACTTTTTTTTTAAATCGTGGCCACGAATTAGCAATTTGTTCCCACGAATTATTAAATCGTGGCCACGTTTTAGTAATTCGTTCCCTCGTTTAAGCTAAATCGTGCCCACGTTTTAGTAATTCGTTTCCTCGTTTAAGCTAAATCGTGCCCACGTTTAAGTAATTCGTTCCCTCCTTTAAGCTAAATCGTGCCCACGTTTTAGTAATTCGTTCGCTCGTTTAAGCTAAATCGTGCCCACGTTTTCCCACTGCGCAAAGTGACGTCGGAATTACGTCTTTTTCATGTAATTTTTGGACGTCCGAATCCGGTCCATAAAAGGGGTTGTTTTGTAACGGCAGGTGACGTCTTTTTTTCGACGTGTTCTGCACGTCTAAAAATGTTGACAACCGTAGGACCGCCGTGTAAGGAAAAGAGACATGAAAAAAGCGAAAAGACATGATTGCCTCTGCACTTCACCCATCCACCGCACCAAAACCTTTTCAGACATTTCCTGCCGGCTGTGGGATTCGAACTCCCAATCTCCGTGTTACAAAGAAGTCTCTCTAACCACTCAGCCACGTGGCCATACTTTCAGGTTGTATATAAGGCATTATTATTTCATTCATATCATGAACAATTTAATATGACAATATTTTCATGTTAAATTGTTAGTATGGTCATATACTTTTAATACACATTTAATTACATATTTTTAATGGTACATTTAGATGAATTTTGTACGTAATTCAAAAAAGCAGAAAAACAGTACTGTAATAATAATAGACTATTCGTATGTATTAATTATGTTGGTACAATAATGCTGATATTTGTAAATAAACACATTTTTATAGGCCTAATCATGTAATATAGACATAGACCTGTCATAGACGTCCTAATGACGTCCAAAAATTACCCAGTTTAAACGTCAAATGTTGCCCGTAAATATGACGTCCAAATGACGTCCAAAAAATTACCCAGTTTAAACGTCAAATGTTGCCCGTCAATATGACGTCCAGATAGGGTCATGGTGGGACGTCCAAATAGTGGACCTAGTTTGGACGTCGAATACATGTCCAGAATTGGTCATGGACCGACGGACCCAATATAGACATGATCTGCACGTCTATCCGACGTCCTGTGTTTAGTGGGTTAGTGCCCAGAATTTCATTTAAACCATCGGGACATTATTAACACAATGCACATCTATTAAAAGATCAAATTCACTATACACATTATTAATGACGCATACTAAAATCAGTTTTATAAATTTTTTCCCAGTATTTCATTAAAATCATCAGAATAGTGACGCTTATCGCAGCTCAATACATTAATACATTGCTTTTAAGGATACAATTCATTCACCTGGGTCGTGTATAAATCCAGTTTTATTAACTCTTTCCCAGAATAAAAAAAAAAACATTGGGACATAACGTGAGCTAACGCATTGATACAGTGCTATATAAGGATCAAATTCATACAACCTGGGTCTTAAAGTGTTTTATTAATTCCTGCCCGGAATAATAAAAAAAACATCCGGACATTAACATGATGCTTAACGCATAAATACATTGCTATTTAAAGATCAAGTTTACTATATACCTTATTAAGGAGTCAACCTTCATATACAGTTTTATTAATAAAAATATAGCTGCAAAGCAGCGATGGCGGGGTCAAGCCAAAAAGGGCACAGAATGAAGTATCAATAATGACTGTCTTGGTTTTAAATCTAAGTTTTCAGTAGATTAAGGCAAAAATTGCAATTTTTCAAATCTTCTTTATCTTGGTGGCGCTGCACTGAAACAATAGATGGTGCCGCGGGTCATGATTGTGATGACACCCACCAAATTTTATATACATATGATTAAGCAATGTTGAGATATAGCCTCAAATGACTTGACCACTGGGGGCACTGCACCAAAACAATAGATGGTGCCTCAGGTCATAATTGTGATGACACCCACCAAATATGGTGTACTGAAATAGGTGGCTCTGTGACAAATTATTCCATGCACCCTCAGTTCATGACATTTACAAGTTGTGAAACATTCACCTATTCATACACTGTCAGCCATGCGAGAGCCATCCAGCTCATCAGGAGCAGTTGGGGTTCTCAATGATACCTCAACACTTGGTCAGGTGGAGCTGGGGTTTGAACCACCAACCTTCCGATTTGCAGACAACCTACACTAACCACTGAACCACTGGAAATACGCACATTAATATGCAAAACTTTTGCAAAGATATAGCCTCAAATCCATTCCGGCGTGCTCGCCATAATATTTGTTGATGCGCTATACAATAACTGATTGGTCTATCAAAATCTTTTTATGACTTTTTGTCTAGAGTCTAGATTGTGTGTACCAAATCCAAGCCAATCAAATGAACGCTGTAGGAGGAGTTTGAAAAAGTTGGTATGCTTTGTAATTGAAAATGGCCATCCGAAAACATTTTGGTATCGTTTGACTCGGCATGCCTCAAGGAATCTAACAATAGCAATTTCATGATTTTAGACTCAATTTTGCAGCATAAAAACAAAAACAGTCACTTTTCAAATCTCGTGACCACTAGGTGGCCTTGTGACAAACCGCTCCATGCACCCTCTGTTCATGACTTTGATGACATATAACAGTTGGGGTTAGATGTCTCACTCATGGACACCTCAACACTTGGTCAGGTGGAGCTGGGGTTTGAACCACCAACCTTCCGATTTGTAGACAACCTTCACTAACCACTAAACCACTGGCAATGCACACATTAATGTGCAAAACTTTTGCGAAGGTATAGCCACAAATCCATAATTTTAATATCAAGCTAGCATTAGATATAAGCAAAAATAGCAATTTTTCAAATCTCGTGAACACTATGTGGCACTGTGACGAAACTGTGCACGCACCCTCATGTCATGACTGCCATCAAAACTACTTTGGCAAAGATACAGCCTCAAATCCGTTTGTTTGCGCTCTACGTAAAATGTTATGACGCGGTATACGGAAACGGATCGGCGAATAGACACGAATTCCATATCTTTTTGCCATGAGTGTCTCTAGATGCTAAACACCCATTCTTTACGCAAATTGGACAAAAGCTCTAGGACGAGTTCGAAAAAGTAGGTTTTACAAACAATTCAAAATATCAAAATAATTAGCATAACGGAAATGACGTCATATGGTGCAATCGAATTGGCATGAGCCAAGGAATCAGATGAAACAAGAATTGCGTTTCTATGACGTATGGGTCAGCAGTTATAACCAAAAATGCAAGTGAAAATTTGGACTGTTGGTGGCGCTATAGGGTTTGACAAAGACACTCCAAATTTGGTGTGGGGACTATTTGGAATGTCCTCTTTGAGTGTGCCAAATTTCATAACTTTCCGACAAAAAAAGTTAAAAATCAAAATGGCCGACCCCCAAAATGGCCGACTGAAAACTATTTGGTATCGTTTGACTCGGCATGCCTCAAGGAATCTAACAATAGCACTTGTATAATTTTAGACTCAAGTTTGCAGTAGTTATAAGCAAAAATAGCCATTTTTCAAATCTCGTGAACACTAGGTGGCGCTGTGATGAAACTGGGCACGAACCCTCAGGTTATGATTGCCATCAAAACTACCAAGTTTCGTGTGAATACGTTTAACTTTGGCGAAGATACAGCCTCAAATCCGTTTTTACGCACTCTACGTAAAATTCGTTGACGCGGTATACGGAAACGGATTGGCGAATCGACACGAATTCCATAACTTTTTGCCATGAGTGTCTCTAGATGCTACACACCCATTTTTTACGCAAATTGGACAAAAGCTCTAGGACGAGTTCGAAAAAGTAGGTTTTACAAACAATTCAAAATATCAAAATAAATAGCATAACCGAAATGACATCATATGGTGCAATCGAATCGGCATGAGCCAAGGAATCAGAAGAAACAAGAATTTCTATGACGTACGGGTCAGCAGTTATAACCAAAAATGTAAGTGAAAATTTGGACTGTTGGTGGCGCTATTGGGTTTGACATAGACACTCCAAATTTGGTGTGTTGACTATTTGGAATGTCCTCTTTGAGTGTGCCAAATTTCATAACTTTCCTACGTACGGTTCTATGGGCTGCCATAGACGCAATGGCGGAAGAAGAAGAATAATAGATAATAATAATAATAATAATAATAAGAAAACTAACAATCCCAATAGGGGTCTCGCCCATTCTGGGCTTGACCCCTAAAAAAACTAAACACAACCTTAGGGACATTAACATGACGCTTAATGCATTCTAATGCATTAAATACAGTGCTATTAAAAGATCAAAATCACTATATACCTTATTAATAAGTTATATACATATACCGTTTTATTTATTCCTGGCCAGAATTAAAAAAAACATATTGGAACATTAACGTGACGCAGTAATTAATTAAACTAAATAATTCAGTGGCTTAAATATCACTAAAATGAATAATTAAAATAACTTAATAAAATCTTTTTGTCACTTGGGTGATTTTTTTTAGTTGGACAAACCAAAATAGATGATTTAATATAAAAACATAAACAGAAATTTTGTGTAATATGTACAGATATTATATTAATATAATATTAATATTAATAATATTAATATTAATATAATCAAATAAAATAAGTATTTAACTAACAGGGCCCGGTTCCCCAAAACGTTCTTATCGCTAAGTAGTCCTTAACCTATTCCTTAACCTCTCTCTTAACTCTATGGCACGATTCCCAAAACGTTTGTACGCTTATTATATCTTCTGTAGAGTCACACTTTCGTAAGGTTGGTCTGGACCATTCGTAAGCTCTCTCTTAGCCTTGTTTGAGCGCAAAACGCTATCGCCGCAGTCTTTAGAAATCAGCGCAGCGCAGTACAAGTCAAACTATGGTATGCTGACAATGATTTTATGTTATGGACATTTTTAAGACTTATAATAAAATATGTTTGCAATGGATACAGGACTATTTATGCAGTTGACTTTATTTGGTATCAGAACTAATGAATCAAAGACGGCGCCGGTGTTTGTTCCTCATTGAAGTCTGTTCCCTCTATGCTTATAGCGTTTTCATCACGTTACATTTATAATTTATTTAGAAAGATTAAAGATTTCAATTGGTTATACTAAAAAGCAATAATATCATGTATCCTATTATACAATTTATTAAATATTTCATATTTGACAGTTTTATGTCTTTTAACATATAGCCTGTCTTTTTCTTTTCTTTTTTTCTCTACTGTTTGTTTTAAAACTGTTAAGTTTCCAAACATAATAAATATATATTATACATATAATATGATTCATACTGTAAAAATTATTGACTTACAATCAAGAACAGTCAAGATACATTACATAAATGCACACATGTACATCTCAGTAGCCATTGAATAAACGTGTGATATAAATGCTATAAAAACACTACACTAAAGGGAAACATAGGGGGAACAGACTTCCACACAACACCAGCCGCTTAACTGTTTAGTCCATGCCAATTTTTTTATTCGTCAACCCTTAAACCTTTTGACATTTTGCCTGACGTGACTAAATAAAACGGAATATGTATATGACTCATTAATAAGTTTTATAGTGATTTTTATCTTTTAATAGCACTGTATTTAATGTATTAGCATGCATTAAGCTATATTTTTTTAATTCTGTGCAGGAATTAATAAAACTAGGCTATAGTGTGACTCATTAATAAGGTATAGCGTATATAGTAAACTTGATCTTTAAATAGCACTTTATTAATGCGTTAAGCATCACGTTAATGTCCCGGTTATTAAATAGCCTACTGGGCACGAATTAATTAAACTGTATGAATTTGATTTACAACAAATATTAAGGATATTTATTAGAAATAATCTGTTGGTTAAATACTTATTTTATTTGATGTATACACCTAAATAATATTTACACAATAATTACAAATAATTACACAAATTTTCTTTTTCTTTTTTGTCATTTATTTTGGTTTGTCTAACTAAAAAAATCACCCAAGTGACATAAAGAGATTTTATTAAGTTATTTTATTTTAGTGATATTTAAGCCACTGAATTATTTAGTTTAATTTATTACTGCGTCACGTTAATGTCCCAATATGTTTTTTAATTCTGTGCAGGAATATGTGACTTATTAATAAAGTGATTTTGATCTTAAAAGCACTGTATTTAATGCATTAGCATGCATTAAGCGTCATGTTAATGTCCTAAAGGTTGTGTTAAGGTTTTTTTTATTCTGCACAGGAATTAATAAAACTGTATATGAAGTATGGCTCATTAATAAGGTATATAGATTAATCTTGATCTTTAAATAGCACTGTATTTATGCGTTAAGGGTCATGTTAATTTCCCGATTATTGTTTTTTTATTATTCCGAGCAGGAATGAATAAAACGGTTTAAGACCCAAGATGTATGAATTTGATCCTTATATAGCACTGTATCAATGCGTTAGCTCATGTTGGACTTTAAGGTGTCCATTGCATGTTCATAATTTAGAGGAAAGGCACAAGATACAAATATCTAAGTTCAAATATTTATTGATCAGATATGAAAAAGTTTAACAGCGCGCTGGATCTTCTCATGACCACATCTGGTAAGCGAAGACACACAGCCTCTTTTTTGACAATTATTTATATAATATGTGACGTCGATCTTTCTTCAGAAAATCTCCACCCACAAAGGCTGCTTTTCCTCGTGAATCTGACTCCCTCACCACACCCAATTTTAGCCTGTAGGCAAAAATGGACACACACAGACACGAAGACCAAACACAGGAGATTCTGTTTCTTCAAGGTTGAGCTGCCCTGCCCCCATTAGGTTATTCTGTATGCAACCTTCATTTCATTGGTTAATACACATTTATCAAAGACAACATCTTATATTTATTACATCAATTATTCAATGATTAATACTGATTAAGTATGAAATACATTGCATATTTTATCCTGTGAATATTAAAGCATTAGTTAATAACATGGTTCCCTGTTTGCTTTTCTCCCTCAGGCCTCTCTCTTATCTTAACAATTTCCAGACGTACATTCCTCAGCATATGCTGTTTCTCCCCCAACCGAAACCACACAGACAACTTTCTTGTATTCAGCACAGAAATCTTTGTTGTAATAATACACATTAATTAAGATTATAAACAGCACGATTAGTAAAACAAAATCAAATCCCACAATTCCCTCTCTTGACCTCTGAAAGAGGTCACACTTGTTCCTCCTCATCATCCTCCAGGTTCTTTAGGCCTAATAGCGGCATGCTGTATTTGGGTGGATTTTCTTTTTTCTCTATTGCAGACACTATCAGTCTGTTACACAGGGATCTCCATTGTTTATGCCAAATATTATGGTGACTATAATTGCAGTTATAACTCCTAGGGCCCACAGAACCTTTCAATTTGCATATAGCTTCATCTCTGTGGAAAAAATACACTTATGCCTATTGGCTAATACTCAAATAACAATCGTAAATTCAAAAAGGAAAAGAAAAATGAAATATGAAATTAATACTGTAGAATTGTATAAGAAACTTAAGAAATTCAAAGGTCAAAATTCAAAGGTCAATATGGTATGTAGTTACCCAGGTTATAATGAATATATGGTAATTGTGATATTCAGGTCTCTAAACACTTCTGTCAGGATTTCCAGCACTTTGTGGAAATCCAATTTATCCAGGCCACACCCCAGCCGGGGAGTGGATACACTTGTTATGTTTTCTTTCTCACACCACTCTCTCATACATCTGAGGCTGTAGGTAAAATTCTCATATGTTGGTAAATCAGTACAATTTTGTTTTGTTATTAAATGAAAAATCAATCTGCCGTCGTCCTCATGGGTAACTGCACATTCACCTGCGTGTTTGTTCTGTCTTACAACCTTTTGTGTACCGTACTTCGCTTTGAACTGTACGGCTATACCTGCTCCGTAGGCACAATCTGTGCTCACACAGTGTGCTAGGGGTTCTGTTACTGGGCTGGAAAAAATGTCACCTTTTTTATGCACAATTTTATAGAGTGTTTGTTGACTTTGTTGTTGGTGTTGTGTAAGTGTTACCACTGATGTGTTACCACTGATGTTTCACTTCCTGTTTGTCCTCTCTGTATTCCAGCTGATTCACTTTCACTTTCAACACTCTCCCTCTCTTGGACCTGAGTCCTCAGGTCCACACCTGTGTCTGTTAGAAACCCAATCATCATTTGTAACAGCTGGGTCGTTCTCACAATTTCGTTGTGTGGTAGCCTGGCAAGAAAAATGTTTAATCAGAGCAGTTAGTTTGTAGAAATAAACATCATTAGTTAGTGGCAGGATAGGGTCCTTCACCAGGGCATTCCTCGGACCCGGAAACTGACGACCTGTAAGCAATTCAAAGGTTGTGAAACCAGAAATCCTGTTAACAGAAGAGCGAATAGACATTAATGCAATTGGTAATGCCTCAAGCCATGTTATTTTTGTCTGTGCACAGATTTTGTCAAGTCAAATTTTAATGTCAAAGTCAGGTTCATTATTTCATCTTTGCTCTAACATTGGGGTGATAAGCAGCCCCGAAACTATATGTCAATTCCATTGCGTGTTTGTCAGATCTAACTTTGTCTTGGGAAACCATGGTTGGGGATATAAGTGGTGTATTAGGCAGTTGACAACAGCCACTTCATTAGGTACCTTCACAGCCTGTAGTATGTGTCAGGCTTTGCTAGCATTTACTATAGGCCGGCCTTTCCTGGTTTCAAACCCACCTATCTGCCATATGGCAGTTCCATATATACTGCACCAATCACATATGCAGAGTCACTATAAACAATCACCCTCTCTTCACCAGTGTAGTGCAAGGCTTTGATAACAGCTACCATTTCAGCTCTCTGTGCTGACTGCTTACCCTCCAATTTACCACTCACTCTAGTCACAAAATCACCCTCAACTTGTTCAACCACTTCAAAACCTGCCGTCAATGTGTCATCTGCTGCTCTGAAACAACAACCATCTGTAAACAGTATGATTACCAGTTGGGGAGTTGTCAGTGATACCGCGAACAAACCATCTCTCAATCTGTTTGCTTTTTCAGTCAATGGTATAGCAATTATAATTAATTATAATAATAACAATTTTTATATCAGTCAATGGTATGCAATCATGCGGCTCACCCTCAGTGATGAGATCTGCCATGTGAACACCTTCATGCACATATATGATGTCTGGGCTGGCAATTTCCTTAAATACAAAGTTTGTCACAATAATCAGTTATTTTTCTATTGTCACAGCTTTTCTTGTTTACCTTTTATAGTGTTCTATGGTGTTCTTTTTTTCTTTTTCAATTTATTTCTTTTATCTATTTTAATTTCCTTTCTTCCATAGCTGTTTTATGCCATCTATATTTGCTTTTAAGCTTAATACCATCATTGGAGGTCTAACTTCCTCTGTAGATACCAAATTCAATTATGCATTTCTTCCTGTCAGATTAATAGGAGTCTGATTTGATTTCAGAACAGGTAGTCACACCTAACAACAAAGTTCTTGATCAGCCTTTAAATTTGTCTAGCTGATTTTCTCATAAAGATTGTCTGTGTCCCTATAGTAACAAGGTCTTTACTAAACATTGAACGGCTGTTTACTCTTTCCCCTTTTTCACTCAAAGGCTCGTATGAAGATGAAAAAGTTCAGTGTCCAGTGTAGTATTGTCCAGTTTCTCTTGCCTCCAAGAAAATTATTGTCTTTGTTAGTCTCCTTTTGGACTCCACTCAGTCTTTTTTTGTAATCGTCTTTGAACATTGTGCAGTGCCCCCTTCACTGCTCCATATAGGATGTGTCCACAGTTTAGTTTATGAGTTCTCCTCTCTTTACTGCTCCAACACTTTGATGTCACACACAGTTTTTCATTGTCTGTTTCTTGCCAGCTTTTATTCACTTTCTTGAATGTCAAAGGATCAGAGCTTTCAGCCTTTCAAGGTTTAACTTAACCCATTGCAAAATATTGCCTTTCAATTTAAAATAAAATTTATCTTTTGACCACCTTCCATCATCAGATGAAGACTCCTCTTCATTTTGTTAAATCTTTTTTTCCTTTATACAATTTATCTGTGTCATTCACTTTTTAATAATTTTCTGTCCTTTTTTAATTTTTCATCTTTATTTCCACCTTTAATAACTTGGTCTCTACTCTTTTTCTCTAATTTGTTGTTTTTTCTTTCAAAGCTTCGCTTCTGTCTTTCTGCTAAATTTTGCTTAATCCCATTTATGGTTTTAACAGACTCAATATATCACAGACACACTACATTTTCACACAAATAAAATCTACATCTCAGGGCTCTGAACCGGTTCAAGGAACGAAAACAAAAACCGGAAACGAACGAAATTTTAACAGGAACAAAAACGAAAACGAAAACAAAATCAATTTTAATCGTTCTGAACAGAAACGTTTATTTAAAATTACCATTAACCGGTTAATAACGTTATTTTATCGTTTTCTTTAATATTGTACTTATCAGTGACCAATCATGATTTGAACAGTACAACACGTGACTTTACGCATCAAGCGTGAGTGACTTTGACACATAGCGTGAGTGAAATGCCCGCGCAGCAGTCATCGAGTCTCCGGCCCGATAGCATTTGTGACCCGTCACGGAAACCAGGGACTCAAGTCGGCAGCACAAGTTTCGAGAAAATGAGAAACAAAGTTTTTTTTCGAAATTTGTGATTTTCGTTTTATTGCAGAATCTGTTAGTTGAGATCACGAAGAAGCCTCTCCATGTTTGAGATAGCAGTTTTTGTATATTTAAAAGCGTACATTTTGCGGTTAAAATAGGCTTGTTTTTCCGGAGATTCTAGCGTGCAGCGGGGGGCGTCATTGTCTGTGTGTATATTTACATACTGTATAAGCTTGTGTTTTCGCCTCCGCCCCCAAAGGGAACAGCGTGACTACTAAATAAGGATAGTTCGCCCAAAAATGAAAATAATGTAAGTAATGACTCACCCTTATGTCGTTCTAAACTCGGAAGACCTCCGTTCATCTTCGGAACACAGTTTAAGATGTTTTATCGTTAGATTTAGTCCGAGAGCTTTCCCCTTCATTGAAAATCTATGTATGGTTTCCATGTCCAGAAAGTTAATAAAAACATCATCAAAGTAGTCCATGTGACATCAGTGGGTCAGTAAGATTGTGTTGATGCATCGAAAATACAGTTTGGTCCAAAAATAGCAGAATTACGACTTTATTCAGCATTGTCTTCTCTTCCGGCTCGAGCGTGAAGTCACGTGACTGTAGTGACGCGCTGCCCTGTTCCTCAGATATGTTTGCTAAGTTTTTTTTTTTTTTTTCAAACTTATAGCCTGCGTCTCCCTAGACTGTAAAGCTCGGGCGCACAAAACAAAAGAAAAATAAAAGAAGCTGGGGCGGAACAAATAACAGTCAGCCGCATCGTACGTACTTTATGCGGCGCCGCAGTCGGAAAACGTCAAAGTACCGCAAGAGCTCTTCAAGAAATCTTACGGAGTAGTTTAATTTCGACTCGCTCTCGCGGTACTTTGACGTCATCTGTATGTCAGTTCTTGCAGCGCAGCATGAGTCCAAACACACAGAAGTTACACAGATATCGTTGTATTCTTCATATAATTGGCTACATGTTTTGTCTATCAATATTTTCCATGAAGTCATTGGCTGATGGAGGAACGAGCGAGCCATTGGTAACATCTCTAAAGGATGTCACGTTTTCGACGGCGCTGTTTGGATGATCTATTATACTACTTCCCTATTTTAAATACAAACTTTGAAGGCGGGTTCATGTGTTTAACGGAGTGTTAGCTCATATAGCCTTACATGTTACAATTTAAATAGTCTTCAGATTATATATTATATTGTATTACCAGACATTCATGCAAAATCTGATGTAAACAATCTATATTTCACGGATTATACGCATTTGTGGACAAATATGGTCATTGGATAATCTGAAACAGACTGGATTCGACTTGTGATCCCCACAAAGGTAAAAGAGTCATGTTTATTTTTGCGGGTTGTCATTTGGTCATAAAATACTACATATGATGCTAGAACATCTCAAAAAGGGTTTTACAGGGGGCATGGCTTAGCTAAATGAGATGTAAATGAGCCCTATTGTCTCCCCCAGCTGAAAAGAAGAGTCCCTTTCGTCTCGATTTTCTCGGTTTGAGTATTTCTGAGTTCCTATATTCAAATGGCCACAACTTCTCCAAATCTTATCAGATTTCCATGTGTTACACATCGTTGGAAAGCTTAGAAACTGCACTTTCAGAATCTGTGAATAACTCAAAATGCCCAGATCCGACTTGTGTCCCTACTTTCCGTGACTGGTCACATTTGTCTTAAATAACCACAAAGCTACCCATCAAATGTTCAGAGGTATGTTTAAGTTAAAACTTGCTTGGAAATATGAAGATGCAAACTGTAACTCAAAAAAGCCAGGGGACTTATAACTTTTTAGATGGGTCGCCACCAAGAAATTCCTTTTCGTTATTATTTTTCTTACGACAAGCTGTCTTAACAAGTCTGTCTGCAATATTGAAGGATGTGGGGGAGAAGTACAGTAGCCGGGAATCACTGAGGTAACTTACAGAGGCACATTTAACATAAACATCCAGCAGAGTATGCTGCGGTTTCAACCAGAAAAAGACATGGTTGAAAACGGGTCGTTTTTTCAGCTGTTTATACTTAAAATGAATGCAGGTATATCTTTTGTGGTTTTAACAATTAATGAAATGTTGAAGTTTAGTTATATCATGTGTTATGTTATTATTTTTGTGTGAAAATTAGTCTGGATGCATGCATTTGTTAAAGTATAGCCTGAATTAAAATAACGTTATTAACCGGTATTTTTTCTAAGTAAACCGTTTTCGGAACGTAAATGTTCAATGAGGAACGCAAAAACGGAAACGTTAAAATATCGATTCTGCTCGGAGTGAAACGATTGATAATTTTTTTCGTTTTTAAGCCCTGCTACATCTACATTCAATTCACCGCTATTGATTTGAAAAACAGGCTGTTGCATTGGGGCTTTGGCTTTCTCATAAGGAGGAGGTGTGTGCAAGGAGGGGTAGATCGATTTCACTGGGGGTGGAGCTGGAGGAGGAGCCGTAGGTGTCACACTTGAGTCTGGCTGACTGTTTCCTTGTTTAACTTCCTTTTGCTTTGCAGCTGCACCACTGTAAACTTCCCCTTTTCTATTTGATTTAATAGCCTGCATGGCAGCAGCAATCAGAGCTAATGTCGTCCAAATTCTCAACTCTTTCTCTGAGTCTTTTACAGTTGGTCCCTTTCCAAACTATTAGCCTTTTTTCCATTACACATACACCGGTGAACACGCATATGCATCACACTCTTTCTGAAATTCAACCATTCTTTATACAACTGTAAATACAATTCCTCTATATATATATAATGTCAAAATGAAATATACCCAAATACAACTGCAGAATCAAGTGCACAATGGAATTTCCTGGGCCTTTAACCCAAAGGTTCCCACACCCTTAATTTAATACTGTACTCAATTAGATGATTTCTAGGACTTTCACCTAAAGGTTTCTCAACCCTTAAATTTAATACTGTACTCAATTAGATAATTCCTAGGCCTTTCACCTAAAGGTTTCTCAACCCTTAAATTCAATACTGTACTCAATTAGATTATTCCTAGGACTTTCACCTAAAGGTTTCTCAACCCTTAAATTTAATACTGTACTCAATTAGATGGTTCCTGGGCCCTCCACCCATTGGTTTCTCAACCCCCTACGGGCTTCAACCCGAGTTGGTATTTTATAACGCCTAATGCGTTAAAGGAATCATCAACCTTTTATTTAACAACAAAATTCAAAGATGTCAAAAAGTTTTTCACTCTGATCAATTTTGCAATAAATGTAAATTTGTAATTCAGTTCGGATCTCCTTATCAACACAAGTAATTTGGTATATCCAAATAGCAGAATTCGATAAAACAGGCTTCTGCTTACCTTGTTTTAGTAGAGCGCTCTTTTTGTGTTGAAATGGAGCCCTCCCTTACTCTGGTTTCTTCAATGTGAAACCCTACTTCCTCTCACTCTCTCCTTTCCCTCCACAAAACGTCGGCGGTCACCAATTGTTGGACTTTAAGGCGTCCATTGCATGTTCATAATTTAGAGGAAAGGCACAAGATACAAATATCTAAGTTCAAATATTTATTGATCAGATATGAAAAAGTTTAACAGCGCGCTGGATCTTCTCATGACCACATCTGGTAAGCGAAGACACACAGCCTCTTTTTTGACAATTATTTATATAATATGTGACGTCGATCTTTCTTCAGAAAATCTCCACCCACAAAGGCTGCTTTTCCTCGTGAATCTGACTCCCTCACCACACCCAATTTTAGCCTGTAGGCAAAAATGGACACACACAGACACGAAGAACAAACACAGGAGATTCTGTTTCTTCAAGGTTGAGCTGCCCTGCCCCCATTAGGTTATTCTGTATGCAACCTTCATTTCATTGGTTAATACACATTTATCAAAGACAACATCTTATATTTATTACATCAATTATTCAATGATTAATACTGATTAAGTAAGAAATACATTTCATATTTTATCCTGTGAATATTAAAGCATTAGTTAATAACATGGTTCCCTGTTTGCTTTTCTCCCTCAGGCCTCTCTCTTATCTTAACAATTTCCAGACGTACATTCCTCAGCATATGCTGTTTCTCCCCCAACCGAAACCACACAGACAACTTTCTTGTATTCAGCACAGAAATCTTTGTTGTAATAATACACATTAATTAAGATTATAAACAGCACGATTAGTAAAACAAAATCAAATCCCACACTCACGTTATGTCCCAATATATTTTATGAAATTCTGTGAAGGAGTTAATAAACTGTATATATACAGAAGCCATAAGGTGTATGAATTTTATACTTAATAACAATGTATTAATGAGCTGCAATAAGCGTCACTATTCCGATGATTTTAATGAAATTCTTGGCAGGAATTTATAAAACTGCATTAAGTATGCGTCATTAATAATGGCTAGAGTGAATTTGATCTTGTTAGCGTTGTGTTAATGTCCAGGGCCGGGTTTCCCAAAAGCATCGTAAGGCTAAGTAGATCGTTAAAACGATCGTACGAATCATCTTAGAATTACGGGCTGTTTCCCAAAAGCTTCGTAACTTAAGTTGCACTTGAAAATCATCGTAGATCTACGAGTGGTCTGGAGTAATCGTTCATTCATAAGTGCATCGTAAGACAACAGAGTTACAAGGTCACCTACAGGACAACCAGCAAATTGCACTCCTGCAATGACGATAATGTAATGTTTTAAATGTAGGCTATATTTATTTATTGGGTTCTTATTTGTTTATTTTATATTAAATATATAATATAATATATTTAAAATTCAAATAAGAAATCAAATTTAAATGGCTTAACACACATTTATAAAGAAGGAAAACAGATTTTGTAAAAGTTGGTAAAAGTTTTTTGTATTTTGGTAAAAGTTGGTTTAGCAAATTGATAAATGGTTCATATCGATTGCTGCTATAATTCATCTAAACATTGTTTTGAAGGGAAATGGCATCTAATTAAAGAAACCAAATAAACATTTACGGTAAAATGCAATAATCCATAATATTAAATAAACATAGATAATAAACCACAAATAATAATAATGATATAAACTATAATAGAAACGCAGAAGGCATTTCGCAGTGGGACGAGTCCTAACTAAATATGGAAAAGAATATTAAATCAATTATTAAAACATTTAAAAAGTCATTGAACAATAATGAAAATATATTATTAAAAATATTACTGCACATCGGCTGAAGATCATTAGCCTAAACAAGCTTCAGCTACAAATTCAAGTCATTCTATTGGTGACATTTCAGCACTTGACAAATGGATAGCGACTCGTAAGTAGCACTTAAAACCCAGCTGCGAGCGATCATTTCACGTGCATCTTTGGGAAATGCACGTAAATGAACAACGAATGTTCGTTAAGTAGCTCATAGAAAGCGCTCTTAAGTGCTAAGTTCAATCGTTATCGGGAAACCCGGCCCAGATGGTTTAAATGAAATTCTGGGCACTAATTCATAAAACGTGGCCACGATTTAACTTAATCGAGGGAACGAGTTAATAAAACGTGGGCACGATTTAGCTTAAACGAGGGAACGAATTACTAAAACGTGCGCACAATTTAGCTTAAACGAGGGAACGAATTACTAAATTGTGCGCTCGATTTAGCTTAAACGAGGGAACGAATTACTAAATCGTGCGCACGATTTAGCTTAAACGAGGGAACGAATTACTAAAACGTGCGCACGATTTAATAATTCGTGGGAACGAATTGCTAATTCGTGGCCACAATTTAAAAAAAAAGTTTTACCATGTCATCAGAAGGGCTCCGTAGTATCCTAATTGGAGAGAAAAAAATATCAAATTTCTGGAAATTACTGCCACAAAATTACCGGCATTTTGATCGCAAAAATAAATTGTGGAATCCTGGAGGGACTGAAATAATAGTGTTTGAACAGTTATTTTATTTATGAACTTTGGGTGTTAGTAACATAAAATAAACACATCACGTTGCAATAGACCACTGTATGAATAGCTATTTGTATGAATAATGAAAACCACATATACAGCGCATCTCTCTCTCTATCTGTGCGTTGCAAAAGCCTGATAACTTCATACCTGATCCGTCTTCTGCACAGCGCAACTTTAAGAACATGCTGTCTTTGCAAAATAGTATAATATTGTTTAGATGACATTGTATCATGTGCTCCTCAATACAGTGTCTGCATTTTGGTTTACCTGCTGATAACACCCAATCAGTAACAGAACAAATATTGAATTACGAATTATATCCATGATTTTGCTCTTCCTGCTTTCCCCAACCTGATAATTTCTGTCCAATGAATGAATGACCTTAATACACATGTGGTTTTATTTACACATTTTGGTTCACTTGCAAAAAGGGCAGTGCGAATGTGAACCGCACCAAAAAAAAGCAAAAACATTTTATTTGGTCCGGACCAAAGCAAGTGAACTAGCGGACTTTCCTGGTGTGAATACACCCTTTTACTACGGCACTAAGATGCATAAGACTATAATGCATAAAGAATTTATTTTATGAAATATTTAAATAATACTTTCAACATTTAACAAATGTACTGGTTTTTCAACCATCTGATTTAATTCCTGGCTAGGAAGATGCTGGGGTTGTCACAGCATCACACAGTAGACAAAGGATTTTTGGAGGGGTGCAATCATTTTTATTCCTACATTAATCTACATTAGTCTTAAACCTTTAACAAATAACATGAACATCGTTTGTATTTTTTATTATCTTTTTATATTATGGGGTAATGAAAGGATGGTAACCCTTAATTTTACAACCCGCAATGTAACGCGTAATTAAACTGAATTTACAGCGTACCTACTCGTAATAACAGAATACCGGAACAATATGTTAAGTTAGAGGTAATAAGGGGGTAAGAATATGGAAAATTATAAATTATTTAATCTATTAATTATTAAAAGTATTTTACAACTACAGGGTACCTATTATCTTTTTATATTATGGGGTAATGAAAGGATGGTAACCCTTAATTTTACAACCCGCAATGTAACGCGTAATTAAATTGAATTTACAGCATACCTATTCATAATAACAGAATACCGGAACAATGTGTTAAGTTAGGGGTAATAAGGGGGTAAGAATATGGAAAAGTTATAAATTATTTAATCTATTAATTATTAAAAGTATTTAACAACTACAGGGTACCTACCGAATATTACGTGGTATGTAAGGCTTACATCTATGGGTAATATGGCCTATTTGTCACGTACACTACTCTACTAATACAAACGATAACGAGGAAACAGGATTCTATATATATGCTCTGGAACTTTATTCAATACACACAACGATGACGAGGAACAGCTTACATAACATGCACATACATTCAACGACTGACAAGGGAAAGGCACATGAGGGCAGAATATAAAGGGTGAGCAAACTAATTAAACACAGGTGTAAGAACTTAACTAATAATCAAACAGGTGAGACTAATAATGATGAAATGAGATAACAAATGAACTAAACAAGATGATTAACAATGAACAGAACTAAATGCAACACAAAACCCTGACAGTACGCCCCCCCTCCCAAAGGCGCGTCCCGCGCCGTAACTAAAACAACACCGAAGTGGAGGGAGGGAGGGAGTCCAAAACAACAGAAATGTCCAAAAATGAAGGAGGGATTAGGAAGGGGTCTGGACCAGGCCCCAGAGACCGAACGGGATGAAGCCCCAGGGTGGAGTCGCTGGTGGGAGGAGCCAGGGTGGAGTATTGTTCTTACTACCCACCCTGGGGACGGACAACGGCGATGACGGCACTTGGAGGATCCAGGGTGGAGCCGTGCGAGCAGAGAACCCGGGGGGAGCCAAGGAACTGGAGGGGCGGGGCAGAGCTGGTGGGTCTCCCGACCGAGATGTAGGAGGTGGACCGGAGCTACGAGGCGGAGCCAGAGCAGAGGAACCCAAAGGTGAACGCCCGTAGGAGGGAGGAGCCCAACGAGCTGGAAGGGTGGAGTGAGGGACACTTGGGGAGCGAGGAAAACCCGGAGGCGAGGACAGGACAACGACCGACCAGGGCGGAGCCGGAGTGGTGACGATGCCTGGTGACGTCGTTGTAGAGACGGGAGCCGACGAAGGGGAGGGAGGAGAGACCTGAAGCGATGCCACTGGTCCGACGGGACGAGGCGACCTCTTGGTCTCAGGGAGCGGAGGTGGAGAACTGGAGAGCTCCCCGAAAGCAGCTGGCAGAGAGGCACGCCACGGATCAATCGAACCAGCGGCATTGACGCGCTGAGGATGAGCAGGGGCGTGTCGCTGTGATGGCTGCAAGTGCTTCAGACTGGCTGAGGTAGGCAGAGGAGGCGGGAGTGGGAGGTTGGGCGGGTCCAACTGTGACGAGGAGGAGCTGGACGGAACCAGCGGAGCTGACGAAGAAAGGGAAATGTCCATAGCACAGTCCGAAAAAATTTCCCCAAGAGACGTAATATGCTCACCCTCAGCAGCGTGGAGGTGGATGTCTTCCTCGACATCCTCAGCAGCTCCCGCGGCGAATCCCAGACAACTCGGCTCTCGCACCTGGTCGGGGGAGGGATCCGGGATCTCAGCGACGCTGGGCTCAGGGGTTCGCTCTGGCTCACTGGTCGCGTTGCCGGGTTCTCCGCCCGCGGTGGGCTCGAGGTCCGTGGAGGGTGTTGGCGTGTCGGTCTCTGGGGGTGAAGTGGGGCTGGCTGCAAACTCCCCATCGGCGGGGCCAACGGTGAATGGAGAGTTGTTGTGGAACAGCACCCACTCCACATAAGCGGCGAAGTTGTTCTCTGGACCGCCCGTTGGAAGACGTGCCCATGATCGATCGTTCAGGCTGGTTTTCAGAAAAACGCAGAGCGCGTGATCGGTGAAGTTGGTAATGCACGCCAGGTCTAGAAAGTCCTTGATGTGAATTTCCAACGAGCGATCCTCCTGGTCCAGAATTTGGATTTTAACTGAAGGGGGGAGATCCATAACGAGAATAAACTAAAAACGAAACTGTGATTACGGAAAACAAAAAACTCTGGAAACAGGAGGGGAAACACTAAACGCCACGTTAAACTTTTATGGTCAGTCGTTCTGTCACGTACACTACTCTACTAATACAAACGATAACGAGGAAACAGGATTCTATATATATGCTCTGGAACTTTATTCAATACACACAACGATGACGAGGAACAGCTTACATAACATTCACATACATTCAACGACTGACAAGGGAAAGGCACATGAGGGCAGAATATAAAGGGTGAGCAAACTAATTAAACACAGGTGTAAGAACTTAACTAATAATCAAACAGGTGAGACTAATAATGATGAAATGAGATAACAAATGAACTAAACAAGATGATTAACAATGAACAGAACTAAATGCAACACAAAACCCTGACACTATTGATATTTGTTCTAATTTTATTTAGATTTTTTTTTCAA
Source organism: Paramisgurnus dabryanus (assembly GCF_030506205.2). Classification (NCBI taxonomy): domain Eukaryota; kingdom Metazoa; phylum Chordata; class Actinopteri; order Cypriniformes; family Cobitidae; genus Paramisgurnus; species Paramisgurnus dabryanus. The sequence continues at coordinate 16,982,627 of NC_133338.1, read as the reverse complement.
TATTCACTACTTACCTGATGAATATGTATTGTAGTCCATGTCTACAAGCCACGTCTGCAAAAAATATATATAACAACTCATCACTTTTACTTCGGTATGGACTGTATTACAATAGCAAAAATGCAGATGATTTAATTTGATTATCTGTGTTTTAAGGCAAGTACAAAAAAATAATAGCAACTTGCACCCCTTTGATCTGTGTATGTATATTTCCAGATAACTCTTATATTTGCAGGCTGTAAATAAAGTGATGCTTGTTACCCCCTTGTTCTGTGTATTTAGCCGGTAACTCTTATATTTGCGGGCTGTAAATTAAAGTGGTGCTTTGTTACCCCCTTGCTCTGTGTAGTTAGCAGGTAACTCTTATATTTGCGTGCAGTAATTAAAGTGGTGCTTGTTACCCCCTTGTTCTGTGTATGTACCAGGTAACTCTTACATGTGCGGGCTGTAAATGAAATTGCTTGTTACCCCTTTTTCTGTGTATGTACCAGGTAACTCTTATATTTGCGGGCTGTAAACTAAAGTGGTGCTTTGTTCACCTCTTCATATATATATTTAGTTAGTATATTTAAGGTAAATACCATAAACAAACACAAAACTCTGATGTTTTTTTAAAAAACAACTTATTTCAAAACATCTTTGCAACACTATATTTAAGTCAACATTAACTTTAATTTCAAATAAAAAGTCATAACAGTTTTTCATTGTTTTTGTGGCTTGGCTTCCTGGTTACACTTTATTTTGATAGTCCACTTTAGACATTCTACTAACTATAAATAACTTTGCAACTACATGTCAACTAACTTTCAATAATTTGTAACTATATGTCAACTAACTGTCATTAGTGTATTAGTAGACTGTAAGGGTTGGGGTTAGGGAAGAGGTTTGGGTTAGTGGAATAAGTTGACATGCACCTGCAAAGATACTTATGGACAGTTGAATGTCTGTTGAGATTTCATCACAATAAAGTGTTAGTAGATATTAAGCAGACATTCTACTAATTCTCTAAAGATTGGTAGTTGATAAGTAGTTGCAAAGTTACTTATAGTTAGTAAAATGTCTAAAGTGGACTATCGAAATAAAGTGTTACCGGCTTCCTTTGTTTGTCTTCTTGTCCACCAATGACTCAGATGTTGAGTTGATGTAGTCTCACAAATGTAGCTGTTCTGCATTACATGTAAAAAACAAAAATTAAAGCCTTCAGTAAATGTTTCTTCACTGTGCCTTGACAAAAACTAAGTTTTCTGAGCCAGATATTGTGGTATTATTAACTTTAGGCTAACTTATGCTAGCTAACCTGCTGCTAACGTTAGCTGGCAACTTTCTTGAAAAAACATTGTTTGAAACGCGTTATGTCATGTATTAACAAAACCAGTTACCTTATCCAGCATGTGGATCTTGCTCACATTACTCGCAGCCGTACTCCACAGTGTAGAAAGCTTTTAAACCCTATTAAAGAAATTTCACCTGAGGATAAGCCTCCTGCAGATGGGCGCGCGTTCTACGCCTGCACAGTACGCATGCAGTTGTCTTTTGCTTCAGGGCGAGCTGGATACCCATCTGCTGTTGTTTTATCTGGTTTGACATTGCATAAATTATATTAGACTAAAATGCTTGTATTTACACATAGCAAAGTTTTATTCTACCAATGATAACACCTATTAAAAATTAACAAATAGCAAGCTGCTTTGTGCTCATTATTGCATCATTTCAAATAAAACGTTTTTAACAAGAGTTTCAGAGTCAAGCATATCCGATTGTAAAGCAACACTTTAAATACGCGGCGAATCCCAGACAACTCGGCTCTCGCACCTGGTCGGGGGAGGGATCCGGGATCTCAGCGACGCTGGGCTCAGGGGTTCGCTCTGGCTCACTGGTCGCGTTGCCGGGTTCTCCGCCCGCGGTGGGCTCGAGGTCCGTGGAGGGTGTTGGCGTGTCGGTCTCTGGGGGTGAAGTGGGGCTGGCTGCAAACTCCCCATCGGCGGGGCCAACGGTGAATGGAGAGTTGTTGTGGAACAGCACCCACTCCACATAAGCGGCGAAGTTGTTCTCTGGACCGCCCGTTGGAAGACGTGCCCATGATCGATCGTTCAGGCTGGTTTTCAGAAAAACGCAGAGCGCGTGATCGGTGAAGTTGGTAATGCACGCCAGGTCTAGAAAGTCCTTGATGTGAATTTCCAACGAGCGATCCTCCTGGTCCAGAATTTGGATTTTAACTGAAGGGGGGAGATCCATAACGAGAATAAACTAAAAACGAAACTGTGATTACGGAAAACAAAAAACTCTGGAAACAGGAGGGGAAACACTAAACGCCACGTTAAACTTTTATGGTCAGTCGTTCTGTCACGTACACTACTCTACTAATACAAACGATAACGAGGAAACAGGATTCTATATATATGCTCTGGAACTTTATTCAATACACACAACGATGACGAGGAACAGCTTACATAACATTCACATACATTCAACGACTGACAAGGGAAAGGCACATGAGGGCAGAATATAAAGGGTGAGCAAACTAATTAAACACAGGTGTAAGAACTTAACTAATAATCAAACAGGTGAGACTAATAATGATGAAATGAGATAACAAATGAACTAAACAAGATGATTAACAATGAACAGAACTAAATGCAACACAAAACCCTGACACTATTGATATTTGTTCTAATTTTATTTAGATTTTTTTTTCAATATTCACTACTTACCTGATGAATATGTATTGTAGTCCATGTCTACAAGCCACGTCTGCAAAAAATATATATAACAACTCATCACTTTTACTTCGGTATGGACTGTATTACAATAGCAAAAATGCAGATGATTTAATTTGATTATCTGTGTTTTAAGGCAAGTACAAAAAAATAATAGCAACTTGCACCCCTTTGATCTGTGTATGTATATTTCCAGATAACTCTTATATTTGCAGGCTGTAAATAAAGTGATGCTTGTTACCCCCTTGTTCTGTGTATTTAGCCGGTAACTCTTATATTTGCGGGCTGTAAATTAAAGTGGTGCTTTGTTACCCCCTTGCTCTGTGTAGTTAGCAGGTAACTCTTATATTTGCGTGCAGTAATTAAAGTGGTGCTTGTTACCCCCTTGTTCTGTGTATGTACCAGGTAACTCTTACATGTGCGGGCTGTAAATGAAATTGCTTGTTACCCCTTTTTCTGTGTATGTACCAGGTAACTCTTATATTTGCGGGCTGTAAACTAAAGTGGTGCTTTGTTCACCTCTTCATATATATATTTAGTTAGTATATTTAAGGTAAATACCATAAACAAACACAAAACTGTGATGTTTTTTTAAAAAACAACTTATTTCAAAACATCTTTGCAACACTATATTTAAGTCAACATTAACTTTAATTTCAAATAAAAAGTCATAACAGTTTTTCATTGTTTTTGTGGCTTGGCTTCCTGGTTACACTTTATTTTGATAGTCCACTTTAGACATTCTACTAACTATAAATAACTTTGCAACTACATGTCAACTAACTTTCAATAATTTGTAACTATATGTCAACTAACTGTCATTAGTGTATTAGTAGACTGTAAGGGTTGGGGTTAGGGAAGAGGTTTGGGTTAGTGGAATAAGTTGACATGCACCTGCAAAGATACTTATGGACAGTTGAATGTCTGTTGAGATTTCATCACAATAAAGTGTTAGTAGATATTAAGCAGACATTCTACTAATTCTCTAAAGATTGGTAGTTGATAAGTAGTTGCAAAGTTACTTATAGTTAGTAAAATGTCTAAAGTGGACTATCGAAATAAAGTGTTACCGGCTTCCTTTGTTTGTCTTCTTGTCCACCAATGACTCAGATGTTGAGTTGATGTAGTCTCACAAATGTAGCTGTTCTGCATTACATGTAAAAAACAAAAATTAAAGCCTTCAGTAAATGTTTCTTCACTGTGCCTTGACAAAAACTAAGTTTTCTGAGCCAGATATTGTGGTATTATTAACTTTAGGCTAACTTATGCTAGCTAACCTGCTGCTAACGTTAGCTGGCAACTTTCTTGAAAAAACATTGTTTGAAACGCGTTATGTCATGTATTAACAAAACCAGTTACCTTATCCAGCATGTGGATCTTGCTCACATTACTCGCAGCCGTACTCCACAGTGTAGAAAGCTTTTAAACCCTATTAAAGAAATTTCACCTGAGGATAAGCCTCCTGCAGATGGGCGCGCGTTCTACGCCTGCACAGTACGCATGCAGTTGTCTTTTGCTTCAGGGCGAGCTGGATACCCATCTGCTGTTGTTTTATCTGGTTTGACATTGCATAAATTATATTAGACTAAAATGCTTGTATTTACACATAGCAAAGTTTTATTCTACCAATGATAACACCTATTAAAAATTAACAAATAGCAAGCTGCTTTGTGCTCATTATTGCATCATTTCAAATAAAACGTTTTTAACAAGAGTTTCAGAGTCAAGCATATCCGATTGTAAAGCAACACTTTAAATATGCCCGCAAATGTTACAGTTACCTGGTAAATAGGGAATAAGTTGCTATTTTTAATGTCTTGTAAATTAAAAAATTACCCCAACGTCTCGATACTGTGGTGCCACAAGGCTCCGTGCTTGGACTCTTTTTGATATACATAACATCCCTGGGTTCACAGCCAGAAACCTGGGAGTGGTCATTGATGAAAAGCTTAGCTTTATGGTCTATTCTCTACAATGTTAGGTAAATTAGACCTTTCCTAAATGAGCATGCCACTCAGGTCCTAGTCCAAGCATGGTATTTGAGCACAGAACCTCAATAATACTAGGGGTGTTAGGCAGAGAAAAACACAGAGAGATCCCAGTGCAGATGAACAGAAATGTTTATTGAAATGAAATATATAAGGGAGAGTCAGTAGCACGTCTGGCCACAATGGCTACACCGAGGCAGATGGCAAAAGGCGATGAGCACACACACTGGGTCAGAGAGAGAACCACACACGTCCGGGCTCCGGCCACATTTGGCGGTGGGAGAGAGTATGGAGGGCAGAACACACAACGAGGGAAATCCGCAACTCGCCTGGGCACAACGTCACACTCGGCAGGCGAGGGGAGTGATCCTGAGACGGGCAGAGAGAGAGAGAGCGTTAGAGGTGCTGAATGCTGGACAGCGGAAAGCTGGACAGCTCCCGAGGCGAAGGTCCGCCCAGCTGGACAGCGGCAAAGCGGCGGCGAGAATCCTCTGCACAGATATGGAGAGAGGCAGTCTTTAAGGCGTGAAAAAAGGCAGAGAACAGCAGATGATACACTGCAAAAAATGACTTCCTTACTTAGTATTTTTGTCTTGTTTTCAGTAGAAATATCTAAAAATTCTTAAATCAAGATGTATTTTCTTGATGAGAAAAATGACCTAAGAAAATAATACTAGTTTTTATACAAAAAATATACAATTAAAGTGAATTTGTGCTTAAAACAAGCAAAAATATCTGCCAATGGGGTGAGAAAATTTTACTTGAATTAAGTGTTTAAGAAAAACGAAATCTTATTTCACAATTTCTCACCGCATTGGCAGATAATTTTCCTTGTTTTAAAGACAATTTCACTTAAATTGTATATTACTTGTCTTAAAACTAGACTTTTTTACTTAGGTCATTTTGCTCATCAAGAAAAAGCTTCTTAATTTAAGAATTTTTAGATAATTCTAGTCCACAAGGAGACGCGTATCACTGTATACATATAAATTTGTTATCGTATTGGCGTTTCATCCACACGGATCCGCCGTTTTGGGACACTGAATTCTAAAGTGGATAAATCTGAAACGGACACCCTTGCGGTTTCGTCTGTACAGCCAATCCGTATATTTTGTGTAGCGAAAACGTCATCACATCACATGTTGGAAGCGTCACACGTAACAGCAACAACAATAACAGTGGACTACGTGATTGTGTTCGTGCTACAGAAACTACTAAAGCCTACTAGCTTTATTACAGCAAAATCTATTGCATCTATGCAATTGTGGTGACCAACAAGCGATAATGGACAACACCATACGGTTATGCGCATGCTCAAAGTCTTCTTCTCCGTGTATAGTGTATATTTGTGGCAGAATTACAGCGCCCCATACTGGTCCGGCACATATACTACACCGCTTTCAGTCGGTTTCAGTGGTTTCGTGTTTACGGATTATTTTTTTAGAGCAAGGAAAAAAAATTATCGGATAGGGAATGCACCGGCTTCGTGTGAACATAGCCTAAATAGCAAACCGATTGGCCAACAAAATGAGGGGCAGCTGTGAAGTGACGCAGGTGAAGGAAATCACACTGATGACACCCGTGTGAGAGCTGTCAAAACAGAACACAAAACACAGGGAAACCAAAACATAGCAGCCGGTAAAACCGAAATCATGACAAGGGGTATGTATTTTAAAAGTTTTAAAAAATCATCAAAAATCATTTTTATTTAGTGATTTTCACCTCTTACACCTATAGACACACATTTCACAGTTTACTTCTTAAAACTGTTATTTTTACATTAGAACAAAAAACGTCTCGGTTACGTATGTAACCCTCGTTCCCTGAAGGAAGGGAAACGGAGACGTCACGTTGACCGACGAATTGGGAAACCGCTCCGCGGGTGACCTATCTACTTCGAGAAACTATGAAAACGCCAATGAACTTGGCATGCAGGTATTTGCATAATGCCGGTGCCGCCCCGCCAGGTGCGTATATAAGCCGCAGGTGCACAATACCAAATCAGCTATATTATTGCTGAGAGGCCGAGCAACAGTGCCCGGCCTAAAAACAGCAATGGAACAGCAAACTGTGGCGACGGGACGTGACGACTCCGTTCCCTTCCTTACTTCAGGGAACAGGGGTTACATACGTAACCGAGACATTCCCTTTCAGTCGGTCACTACGACGTCACGTCGTGACCGACGAATTGGGAATCCCTACCAAAAGGCCACTGCAGCTGAACCCTTCCAGTGTCTGTAAAAGCCCTCCACCCTCTACATAAGGGGCGGAACCTAAGGCGAAATGCAGAAGGCCGGTCACTACCTGTTCCCTAACCCACGATAGTGAACCAGCGAACTGGGGAAGCGTCTAAACTGAGCGGAGCTAGAACACTGCGGAAGCCACCCCCTAAGAAGGTTGAATGGATGACATAAAAATATGAAACAACCGACAGGTTGCTCATAAGAAGTCTCTGAACAATACATGGTATGCAGAGAGATGCAGAGCAAGCTCTGCTAAGGAAAAACATGGAGGATTGAACCCCACGGACTATACACACAAATGAACCCCACGTAGGGGACAAATGTGGACGCCTAGCCTATACAGGTTTACAGAGAATACATCAGTGATAGGCTGACAGCGGATGCTCTGCAACATCGGCTATCAGGGCGGTGGAGGAGAGCCAAAAACTGTTTTTGTGACGTTTTTGCATCGACGGCCTTCCATAATGGTGCAATGTGCAGCACCAGTGGTTAAATTGGGCCGGAGCGCAGCTCCGCCTCCTCAGGTCCACAGCACACCCTGCCGGAGCTCAGCTCCGTCTCCTTCAGCAACAGGGCTAAATTGGGCCGGTCCAAATATTTGTAATGACATTCGGGTCGCGGTCGGTCGGGTCGTTTGAAATAAAAATTTCCATGTCTGTGTTTTTCTCTGCAACCTCTGTAAGAGCAATATACTTACTCAGAGCCTTTTGATAAAATAATCCCGCCCGGATGCAAATATCTGTGTCTGCTCGCAATATCTTTTGAAAACGCGGTTCTTTTGGTGTTTTGGCCAACGCAATCTGCCGTATAGGTCTTGAGTCCCATTCATTCAGATATGGATGTTTTTTTCCATTTGGCGGAATAAAATACTTAAATCAAGACGAGCTGAATATCATACACTGTTAAGACTAAACACTGTAATATCAGTAACGTTATAAGGTATGAACTCAACCTTATTTTGTTTCACTCTGGAATGGTAATGTTAATTAATAAAGATAATAAATTGTTATTAATCATTATTTCTTAATTTCTTTGGGTTTTTTATAAGCAGCCAGTTATATAAAACACGTAGGCTACTTTATATGATTCGTATAAGTTATTTTGATTTGTTAAAATTAAATTAATAAATTACATGTTCTGTAGGCTAATCATTTTACATTTAAAGCAAAATATCAAACATTAGGCTGCAAACACGCATATCCAGAGCACGTGATCTTCTGCAATGCCAAAACGCATGAAACAGACGCTCTTTTCTCAGAAATAGCATGATAATTTTTATCCCGTCCGAATCGGCCAAAATCACAGACGTCTTTTTTTGCGGTCCAAGTTGCGGGCGGGTGCCGGTTGTTAATACATTGACCCTCGCATCACTGCAGCCCCGCGTCTCACTCAGATCCTCAAGAATGCGCATTCTCACAGGATGACATTAGATATTGTAGAGATGAAAGATAGAGAGGTAAGAGTGGTGCACACGTCGAGAAAACTTAATAGAAGTCTAGAAACAAATGATTAAAGTATGTATATAGCCATATCACTAATCTCATTACAATATGTTAAAATAACACTGAACTTATTGTATAGTTTAATAAAATAATGTATTTTGATTATACAAATCAATTACAACCTAACTATAGTGATTGTTTTACTAACTGCTGACCAGCTTATCTCTATGGCTAATTTATAAGACATATTGATGCTGATTCAGTATGTCGTTTTTCTTGTTAATTTAATCTTTTGGGTTATCTTATGCTTAGAATTAGTGAAGGAGGTTGAGTCTTATACCTTCTTTCAAAGTTTGATCAATTGTGCATAATAACATGTGCAACAAATGTCAGACTCATAGATTAGCATCATTTAAAGTTCAGGTTTTAAAGTTTGGATTAACCTCTGGCACAGCTTTAAAGCTGAAACTTGTAAGTGAATTGTAAAGTATTTATCTTTGTTTAAATAACTACTCAACCTTACCTTACACATTAATACTGGAAAAAGAGCCCCTTTAGTGTAAAACACATGAAGTAATTTTACGGCGTGATTTTGAATGATGACTATTTACCGTAAATAAGGGCTCCCCCTCCCTACAAAAGCCAATTTAACCACTGTGCAGCACCAAAATAGAGGCTCCAAGCCGACACACGAGCCGACCCTCGGTGTTCTTAACTAGTTAACAGAAAGAACCTGAGAGGATACCGGCTCGACACGAACACTATAGAATCTTGTGAACGTATTAGGTGTCGCCCAGCCTGCAGCTCTACAAATATCCGTTAGCGAGGAACCGCGAGCCAGTGCCCAAGATGATGCCGTGTAGAGTGGGCACGTAAATTAAATGGACAAGGCACGTCTTGCTTCTGATATGCAAGAGCTATAGTATCCACAATCCAATGGGACATCCTCTGCTTGGTGACAGCTTTCCCTTTCTGCTGACCACCGAAACAAATAAAGAGCTGGTCTGAGGTCCTAAAGCTTTGCGTCCTGTCTATATACACACGTAGTGCATGAACAGGGCACAACAAAGCCATGGCTGGGTCTGCCTCTTCCAAAGGCAGCGCTTGCAGGTTCACCACCTGATCTCTGAAAGGAGTGGTGGGAACTTTGGGCACGAAGCCGGGCCGGGGTCTCAGTGTTGCGCTGGATGCAGCTGGCCCGAACTGAAGGCACGAATCATCGATCGAAAATGCATGAATATCTCCTATCCTTTTAACAGAAGCCAAAGCAAGGAAAGTTAAAGTCTTCATAGTAAGAAATTTAACACTCACACTATGCAGAGGCTCAAATGGGGCTTCCTGGAGTGATTTCAGAACCAAGGACAGGTCCCAAGGAGGAATAGAGGGAGGACGCGAAGGATTCAGTCTTCGAGCGCCTCTGAGAAATCTAATGACCAGGTCCTACCGTTTACGGGTGAATGGTGAGCTGATATCACAGCGATATCGACCTTAATAGTGGATGGTGACAGCCTATTCTCCAAACGACGCTGGAGATACAAAAGCACAACACTAATCGGGCATTCTCGGGGGTTCTCACGTTGGGAACAACACCAGTCGACAAACAGGTTCCATTTAAGCACGTAAGCCTGCCTCGTAGACGGCGCTCGCGCGGCAGCAATAGTGTTAGATACCTCTTGCGGTAAATCACTCAAATCCGTGCCATAATGTGCCCTCTTGTTGAGAAAGAAGGTCCTTCCTCAGGGGAATCTTCCAAGGGGACTGTCACGAGGAGAGAGAGTTCTGGAAACCAACTCCTGGTTGTCCAATACGGTGCCACCAACAGCACGCTCTCCTCGTCCTCCCGGATCTTGCATAGGGTTTGCGCAATGAGGCTCACCGGAGGGAACACGTATTTGCGCATGTTTCGCGGCCAGCTGTGTGCCAATGCATCCACGCCGAGCGAGTCGTCGGCTAGTGAATAGAATAGGCGACAATGTGCCGTCTCTGGGGAAGCAAACAGATCTATCTGCGCTTTGCCGAAACGTCTCCAAATCTGCTGAACCGCAATGGGGTGGGGTCGCCATTCGCCGGGACGCGCAGCCCGAGAGAGCGCATCCGCCTCCACATTGAGCGTGCCCGGAATGTAAATGGCACGAAGAGACTTCAAATTCTTCTAACACCAAGTGAGGAGGTGACGGACCAGATGCGACAGGTGACACGAGCGTAAACCGCCTTGACGATTGATGTACGCAACGGTCGCAGTATTGTCTGTGTGAACTAATACATCTTTGCCCCGTAACTCGTTGCTGAAACGGACGAGCGCAAGATATACAGCCCACATTTCTCGGCAATTTATGTGCCAATGCAGCTGGGGTGCCGTCCAGACCCCCGAAGCCGCAAGCCCATCGTACGTGGCCCCCCACCCCGTGTCCGAAGCATCTGTGCATACTATTGCATGCCTGGAGACCTGTCTCAGAGGCACACCGGCTCGGAGAAATGCACGGTCTGACCACGGAGTGAAAGTGCGACGACACGCAGGTGTAATGACAACACGGTGAGTGCCGCGCAGCCACGCTCTCCTCGGGACTCGGTCGTGAAGCCAATGCTGAAGCGGTCTGTTAAACGAGCTGTCAAATCGACCGAGTCCAGTTCCATCCCAAGAAAAGAGATTCTCTGCACGGGGCAAAGCTTGCTCTTTTCCCAGTTGACCCGAAGACCCAAACGAGCGAGGTGTCTACAGTTAAATCTCTGTGATCGCACAGTGTCTGACGTGTTTAAGCTATTATGAGCCAATCGTCTAAATACGCGAGAATGCGCACACCTTTCTCTCTCAGGGGTTTTAAAGCCCCCTCCACTACTTTGGTGAATACACGGGGCGACAGAGAGAGCCCGAATGGGAGGACTTTGTACTGGTATGCTCGCCCCTCGAACGCAAAGCGGAGAAACGTCCTGTGCCGGGGGAGAATCTATACGTGGAAGTACGCGTCCTTCAGGTCGATAGATGCGAACCAATTGTTTGGACGAATGCATGGAAATATGCGCTTGGGCGTCAGCATCTTGAACGACATTCTGTGAAGTGCACGGTTCAGCGAACGCAGGTCCAGGATCGGTCACAAGCCGCCGGTTTTCTTGGGTACAATAAAGTAAGGGCTGTAAAACCCCAACCTCATCTCGGCTGGAGGGACCAGCTCGATCGCGTCCTTCGCCAATATGACTGCTATCTCCGCACGGAGGACGTGCGCATCGGCAGCTCTCACCGCAGTGAAACGAACGCCGGAGAATTTGGGGGGACGCCGGGCAAATTGGATAGCATAGCTGAGACGAATCGTGCGTAAAAGCCAACGCGACGGGCTGGGAAGCTGTTCCCACGCCCCCAGACACCGTGCGAGAGGGACTAAAGGCACGATCGGTGTACCCGCGGCGGCGCAACGGAGGTGATCGCCGGTGTGTGCCTATTGGCCGCACCGACAGCAGTGTTGTGCATGATAACACTCACCTGAGTCGGCTGCTGGGTGGGCGAGTAAGAGAGGCTCTGCTGAAGACACCTCACGCCACTCTATGCACCCTCTGGCGAAGGGGGAGGAAGACGATGGGTTATGAGCCCGTGATTGTCTCCTCTCTCCTGAGAAGTCAGACAGCGCGATGGGGTTATGAGCCCGTGCGTTGCTCTCGTACTCCTCTGATGAGTCGGAGAACGATGGGGGGTTATGAGCCTGCTCGTGTCTCCGACGCTCATCTGAAGACCTAGAGATGAAAGTGGAATTCGCTCTTTCTGTGATTGTGTGGGTGCCGACTGAAAACTATCACGGAACACTGCCTCTGCGTGCTGGAGCCCCAGACACGAAAGACAACGCTCGTGGCCATCCCGGGGAGCAATGAACACACCGCATCAAGAAACGGAGCACGGGCGGAATGCCATCTTTATAAAGACGCACCCGACCGTGACACGAATGAGTGGCTGTCTTTAAAAAGACACAAAGCTCAAATATGCTGCTCTTTTAGAGAAATCACTCTTTGTGCAAGCTGGTGAAACACACAGGGAGAGGCAACGCACTCACTCGAACTCAAATCCTAAATGAAAGAGATAGAGAGAGAGAGAAAGGGTGAAGAAAACACTGCGAGCCTCCGCTGAGGTGTCTTTGCCCAATCAACTTCGGCAAGCTGAGATCTTTTTTCTCTGCAGCACAGGATCTACGAAGATCAGTAAACAGCTTCTCGAGAGCAGATGTCTGCCGGCTTCGAAGCAATAAAAGCTGATTTGGTATTGTGCACCTGCGGCTTATATACGCACCTGGCGGGGCGGCGCCGGCATTATGCAAATACCTGCATGCCCAGTTCATTGGCGTTTTCATCGTTTCTCGAAGTAGATAGGTCACCCGCGGAGCGGTTTCCCAATTCGTCGGTCACGACGTGACGTCGTAGTGACCGACTGAAAGGGAACGTTATTTTTAAACACAACGAGAGTCTGTATCTATGTATCTATTCTCAACCACAGTTTAACTTAAAAGTTTGACTTATTTTAAATAACTTTAAAACACAGAACAAAATACATAAAACTAGCATAATTTGCAGTTGTGACGAAGATAATGTTATATTGGACTTGTATTGAAAATGGAAACTTATGAAGTCATTGTTTATTAACTTTACAATAAGTTATGTACTTCACAAATTAGTTAGCAACTCACCTTTAAGACCAGGCACGTGCACACATAGACATCAAAGGGGGCTTGAGCACCTGCCCTTTTTATTCCTGGAGAGAAAGTGCCCTTTTTTTCTGGGGCTTTAAAAAAAAAAAGATCTTTATTCATATAACAACTGTCTGTCTGTTTCTTGTGTTTTTTACTTGTTGCTTATTTTAATTTAACATGAATTCATTCAGGAATAATTTAAATGAGATTTAAACTCTTATATAGAAAAATAGCGCTATTTGTGGCACACAAACGGTTAACAGATGAGTCCCGCCTCCAAAATTCACATCGCTAATATGATTGGCTTTACCTTTCCTTAGTCCCGCCTCTCTAACTTACTACGCTTTATGATTGGTTTGTCTACACTCGTGCTGCATCATTCGCGCTTCAAGCGCCAAAGCTCAGCCTGAACGAGACGCGATCATGTGCATGATTATGCAGGCAGGCTATCGGTAAGTGTTTGAGGATGAAAGCATTAGGGCTGCACGATTAATCGTATTTTTATCATGATAACGATATGCGTGCCCCACGATTAATTTATGACAATCAAAAGACCAAGCACAAAACACACGTCTAGAATCAAGCAAAGTGTTTGTTATGGGCGGAGTCAGAGTAAACGGAGTGTTTCTTTGCAAGTGCAGTCTGTGTTAAGGTAAATACATTAGCATCACGAGATTTACAGTCATTCGAACATAATGGCAGAGCAACAAGAAGAAAGTGCAGAAATATGTATGTTTAATTCCCAAAAAGGGTCATATAGGCTTACTCCATTGTTTGGATATTTCGGATTTGAGGAAAGTGATGTTGATCAGGTAAGTCACGAGACTTGTGCAAACTGTGCTCTTGTTCCGTCCAAACGTGAAATATCAAGAGTTTCAAAAGCTGAAGACATAAGCCGCAACCATAAAAAATCCCCGACCATCCACGACACAGACAACAATAACGGATCGCGTATCATGTAAGGTAGCCAAGGATATGTGTCCAATAAGCACCTTTAGCAGCAAGGGGTTTAAAAAAATATATTGCCACATAAAAGGCATATCATAGGCATTTTTTATTCAAAAATGTTTTGTTTTTATTTTATTTTAATTTTAATTTGATATAAATATATATTAGAGCCCTGCATTTCAGCCTTTTTACGCCCATTGGGTCGGGTTTCGGACCAATTTTAACATCACAGTTGATATGCGGCCAGGCCTCTGGATTTTTTAGGCTTCTCGACCTTTATATATAATAATTTAATTAAAAGAAACATTGAGACATTGATAAATTATAAAAGAAAGACGTTTAACCTATCGCACGAGTCCACTTCTCACATTTACAATGCACCTGTTGCAACGGTGTTTAGCGTCTCTTCAGCAGGACCTTCAGCGCATCGGGGAATATGGAGAACTGAATAAAAACCTGTGCATAATCTATAAATCTGAATAAAAACCTGTGCATAATCTATAAAAGACTTCTTTCGGTAGTCATGTTAAAAAATGCGGTGTAAAGCCTTGAATTTTAATTGATGCATAGCGAATGTGTAAGGTAAGGCAACCTGCATGTTTATTTCGTTTCATGTTTATTTCGTTTTGTTTTGATTAATTATTTTTCTGCACCCCGCCGCGACTGCAAGCAACAGAGCAGCCCCCTCCGCTTTTTAAAAAATAGTGTGTTGATAATAAACATTTAAACTAACATTGTTATATGCTGAAAATATATATATATATATATATATTATATAGACGTTATTGTAGGCAAGTGAATTGTTGATTTGATCAAACAAGTCGTCAACATGACGTTAGCTGTCGGCCGCTATCCGCTTGGTCATTATTAAAAACCTTAATTTAACAAACAAAAAAGGTTCTAAAATAAATAAAAGATATTTTATAATTTTGACAGTTAAAACTGAACTGCTTTAATTGCTGCAATAGTCGTACAGCTGTAAGGAATCTGTGTAAGGAGTTATTTTTGTTATTTCTGCGGATTTCTTTCCCAAAATCTATGCGGAATTTTGCGGAATTATTTTAAATGTTTTTAAAAGATCTAAGAGAATGGGAGCTGTGGATATTACAAAACAATAAAATATTTTATAATATAGGCCTATAAAATGTATATAATATTATATAAATGGCTGTAAAGTGTAATAAAAATACTGAAGTAAATAAAAGTTCTTCACTAAAAGAATGATCGTAGTTTTAATCGTGATCAAAAGTTTGAGCAAAACAATCGTGATCATCATTTTTCCTGTAATCGTGCAGCCCTAGAAAGCATTCTTATATTAACAGTTTTATGCACAAAATATGGGACACGTTGTTACACATAACGATTCAGGGACATTGTTTTCCATGGCAATCCCATATTAAGCTGAAGAGTTGCAAACTTGTAACAGTGTAGTGTAGTTTAAACAGACTGCTCATAAAATAATAAAGCACAAACAATAAAATAATTGCTAACTGCAGTAGTAAGTTTGCGTTTTTTGTAATGGCTGTTAAATAAGTATAATGTGTTATACTGGATTGCTGGAGTAGATTGGGAAGAAATCTGATGGTTCAGTATTTTACTTGCCCAGTCTGAATTTTCACTGACATCACAAAAAAGTAAAATATAAAATACAAATAAAATAGGCCTAATCTATATTTGTTGTTTCTGACATGTGTAACCCCCATAAATATGAAACCTAAGATTAAAGGTGCCATAGGATGTGTTGTCATAATATGTTAAATTGTTCTTTGACAATTACATAGAAGGTATGTTGCTTTATTAAGTGCAAAAATTATCCAGAAACGTTTTTACATGTCCATTTACAACCCTAGAATTTGTCATTTGAATGAAATGGTCTATTTTTGCCCTATTTGAAAGGGTCATGAATAATAATGTTGAGCTCTGCTCTGAGGCTCATGCCAGAAGCTCACATTAGTAAACAGACCTTATATTTTGAGCCCTTATCAGACAAAAATACATTTTGAGTAACAACTAATCAGCTAAACGCTAGCATATGATATAGCATTTATTGGCATGTAGCGCTAACTCAGCAGTCACAACTTTGTTTTTAGCATTTTAACAAATTTGTAATTAATTTGTAATTTAAAGTTTTCAAAACATGCACATTGTGTAATGGCTTCCTTTGCTGCTCTATAAACCTACTACTAAGGAGACCATGGTTAAAATTAATTAACGTTTTTAATAATTTTTAAAAAAAAGGAAGTCAGAATTGTGTTAATATATATACTTTTGTTTAAAAAAAAAAAATACATAATTATGAGAAGTGCCCTTTATTTCACTTGAGCCCCTGCCCCTCAAAATGTCTGTGCCATCCCTGTTTAAGACAATGTTTGACTGACAACATACTGATGTAGGCTTATGTTTAATGTTGTGCATAATGTTTTTATAACACGATCCCACAGTGTTCAGCGCAAACTTTAGACTTTTATAAACTAAAGCATCTTCTCTCCACCTGGGTGTAAAGTTGCGTGAGCTTAAAAAATCAATTGCTGTGAAATGAGCATGTTCAGTAACAATACAGGCAGCTGTAATCTCATATAAGTTACTGTTATATAAGTGCACGATTGCGCGTAGTTTTTTCCCCTATCTTTGTTTATTATAAGCATGATTCATTATAGGTGAAGATAATAATGCAACAGTGAAGAGAAAACAAAACAGTAACGACTGCGCATAGTTTAAACGTGTCATTTCTCCGTCTCACGTCATTTCTCCCGCTTGCGTTTTAATAACCTGCAAGTCGACAAAAGAGACGGATTCAAACACCAAATGTAAACGGGAATGTGTCTCTCTTGTCCACTTATAATACAATCGACCAAAGGTGTCTTAAGGTGTAAAAATGTTGTAAAAGACACTGCGTGACTGCCGCCTCCTGAACTGAGAGATCACTGACTGAAGTGAAGGGGGTGGGGGATTGGCTGGTGCCACTACAGTGAGTGACCTGGGTCACCATTAGCAACCAATAGGGCGCACTCTGCTGGACAAACAAGTACTTACATCTTTCAAAAGCATTTAATGTGTTCTGTAAGAAACGTTCATATCGGCTGCATATCTGCGGCTTATATGCCGATACAGATATATCTGCGACAGTCTCATATCGGCCAATAATAAATATTTAAACGGCAAATGATGAAAACTTACTGCTTGTCCTTTCCTGGTTTTGGTTGAACATCCCGGTACAACGCAACTTATCACCATTTTGATGAGGAAAAGGTAGTATTTACAATAATATATCAACTAAATCGTTGCAGAGAATCACATTAACCGGTGTCTTTAAAAGTTGTATTTAGCCTAGTTGAATCTTCCTCCCTCCTGTCCTCTCGAACCGGTAGGCGTGACTAGAGAGTGGCCTCATAGAGCAGCGAAGCAATGCATTCTGGGATTTGGTGTTTTTTATCCACATGAGCCAAAAACACATTTTCTGGCTTTTCACAGCCTAGAAGACACCAATTTTTAAAATAACTTCACAATTTAATAATATTTATTCATATTTAATTTGGGTGAAGAATTCCTTTAACATTACTTAATAAAAATACAGCTATTCATGGTTTATTCATGTTAATTCACAGTGCATTTACTAATGTTAACAATATTTCAATAATGTATTATTAACTTTAACAAAGATTAAAGAATTGCTTTATAAGTGCAGTTCATTATTGGTTCATGTTAACTAATGTAGTAAACTAATGTTAACTAATAAAACAGTATTGTAAAGTGTTACAAAATTATTTGTTAATTATATTAAAATATGTAAATCACTTTTACAATTTCTATAAGCTGCTTATACTATTTATGTAAACTGTTTTTATTTATATTACATTTAAACAGGTCTAAATAGCAACTACCTGGCCTGAAAAATGCACATAAAATTAAACTTGTTGAACTCACCTCAACATGTATTTTACAATCATTTAAACCCCCATGGACAATGCTGAAGTCACTGTTGCATACTGTACACTGTGCAAGATTGTCATTATTTTTAACTCTTATATGACAGAAGTACACTTTAGTGTAGTCTGGCATAAGATGGGTTATATATTTTCTCTTTTGAGGCGCTCCTGTTTCTAGATAATTCGGTTTGGGAGAAGAGATAAAAGCTGACAATTGATTGGTTGATTTACAGAAACAGGCCAATCAGGATGCTCTCTGTCCTACATGCGCTTAATGAGGCACACACACAGAGACGCAAGGTCTTCCTCTCTGCCATGCGTGCGCTAAATTACATATTCACATAGCTTTTCCAAAAACGGGACATTGAGTTTCCCGGGAGAGTTGATACATTTCCTGAGACAGGTTATTAAGATCCCGGTAATCCCGGTAAAACTGGGACGGGTGGCAACCCTAGGCCTACAGCACAGACCCCACTGGTGTATATGTCTGGTTTGTTTAGAAGGTTTAAATCAGTCTGAAGCTCAGAGCTCTCACTCATATTCAGTATGAAGTCATTGTTTTAACACAACATAGTTTTTTCATCTCACAAAGTTCCGTGGGATAGTCATGGAATTTTTTGCTCATTTTTCCGTGGCATTCTCACGGATCTCCGCATATTTCCGTGGCCCTGCCACGGACTTTCTTTTCCGTGGCATTCTCACGGATTGGTTACTCAACTGCTTTTTCCTATTTTCAAACCATTGTCGCTTCGGTTTAGGGTTAGATTTGGTGTTTGCGTTAGTATGTCACTTTAAGTATTGGTTTATACTATTTTTTCTGATGTATTCTTTTATATTTTCTAAACTTTAATCAATTGTCGCCTGGTGTTGGGGTTAGAGTTGGGTTTGGGTAGGGATGTCATTTTATGTAAATCTAACCCTAAACCGAAGCGACAATGGTAAGAAAATAGGACAAAACAGTTGAGTAACCAATCCGTGAGAATGCCACGGAAAAGAAAGTCCGTGGCAGGGCCACGGAAATATGAGGAGATCCGTGAGAATGCCACGGAAAAATGAGCAAATAATTCCGTGACTGTGCCACGGAAATTCGTGAGATCATGTTGAGTTTTTTGTGTGACCCGAGGGACAAAAAAATGTTTGCGGGGTAAGATTAACAACATCACATGAGAGACTTTCGGACGAGCATTATTTAAAGTTGTCTACGTCACAAAGATTCTTGAAAAGAGAAAATTTTTATTTGAGTGGAATACAGCAACAAGATGGGGTACGTTAGTGGTGTTATAGTTGTCACGTAGGGAACCAGGAAAGAGACTGAAGGTAAGTATAAATGTTCTTTTATTGAAACACACACGGTGATCAAAAAGGTGAGTATAGGTATTAGGCAGTTAGTACAGTATGAGCACTTAGCTGAGATAGTAACAATGTCTCTGTTGCAGGTGAGGATGATATTCTGAGCAGACGGAGTGTGGACCCAGAGCATAGGGGAATTCAAGTGATGAGACCAGACGGGAACTGAGAGTAATGCCGAGTTCAGACTGCATGATTTTGACTAGCCAACAGGTTTTGAGAAATCGCACACAATGCCTGAAATCAATTTCAAGGTTTTCTTACTGATTATGCATGGTGTTTTCTTGTGTTTTGCTGCTCGATTTCATAAAAAACACACATATACATGATTTCTTTGTCTTTATGTCAGTAATGTTAACATTAAATGCAGTCATTAGGTTATTTAGACATCTTGTTCAGACAAAGTGTGACGCTGGTCTTTTTCTCGGTTACGCATAGAGAAACGTAAAACATTAATAAAAATTACAACCCCAAAACAGAAAAAGTTGGGACACTGTAGAAATTGTGATTAAAAAAAGAACGGAATAATTTACAAATCTCATAAACTTATATTTTATTCACAGTAGAATATAGATAACATATCAAATGTTGAAAGTAAGATATTTTGAAATGTCATGCAAAATATTGGCTCATTTTGGATTTCATGAGAGCTACACATTCAAAAAAAAACTTGGGACAGGTAGCAATAAGAGGCCAGAAAATTTAAATGTACATATAAGGAACAGTTGAAGGACCAATTTGCAACTTATTAGGTCAATTGGCAACATGATTGGGTATAAAAAGAGCCTCTCAGAGTGGCAGTGTCTATCAGAAGTCAATATGGGCAGAGAATCACCAATTCCCCTTATGCTGCGGCGAAAAATAGTTTTCTGAGTTTCTCAGATAAAAATTGCAAAGAGATTGAAGTTATCATCATCTACAGTGCATAATATCATTCAAAGATTCAGAGAACCTGGAACAATCTCTGTGCATAAAGGTCAAGGCCGACAAACCATACTGGATGCCCGTGATCTTCGGGCTCTTAGACGGCACTGCATCACACACAGGAATGCTACTGTAATGAAAATCACAACATGGGCTCAGGAATACTTCCCGAAAACATTGTCAGTAAACACAATCCACCGTGCCATTCGCTATTGCCAGCTAAAACTCTATAGGTCAAACAAGAAGCCATATCTAAACATGATCCAGAAGCAAAGGCGTTTTCCCTGGGCAAGGATCATTGAAAATGGACTGTGGCAAAGTTGAAAAACTGTTCTGTGGTCCAACAAATCAAAATTTGAAGTTCTTTTTGGAAAACTAGGACGTCATTTCATCCAGACTAAAGAGGACAATGACATCCCAAGTTGTTATTAGCGCTCATTTCAGAAACCTGCATCTCTGATGGTTTGGGGTTGCATGAGTGTGTGTGGCATGGGCAGCTTACACATCTGGAAAGGCACCATCAATTCTGAAAGGTTTATACAAGTTGTAGATACATATGATCCCATTCAGACATCGTCTCTTTCAGGAAAGACCTTGCATTTTCCAACATTACAATGCCAGACCACATACTGCATCAATTACAATGTTAAGACTGCGTAGAAGAAGCATCCAGGTACTGAAATGGCCAGCCTGCAGTCCAGATCTGGTTACACTTTATTTTGATAGTCCAGTTTAGACATTCTACTAACTATAAATAACTTTGCAACTACATGTCAACTAACTTTCAATATTTTGCAACTATACGTCAACTAACTTTCATTAGTGTATTAGTAGACTGTAAGGGTTGGGGTTAGGGAAGAGGTTTGGGTTAGTGGAATAAGTTGACATGCACCTGCAAAGATACTTATAGACAGTTGAATGTCTGTTGAGATATCATCACCAAAAAGTGTTAGTAGATATTAAGCAGACATTCTACTAATTCTCTAAAGATTGGTAGTTGATAAGTAGTTACAAAGTTACTTATAGTTAGTAAAGTGTCTAGAGTGGACTATCGAAATAAAGTGTTACCCCAGATCTTTTACCCATAGAAAACATTTGGTGCATCATAAAGAGGAAGATGCGACAAAGAAGACCTAACACAGTTGAGAGACTAGAAGTCTGTATTAGACAAGAATGGGACAACAGTTCTATTCCTAAACATTGGTCCTCCTCCAGCTGTTCCTTAAATGTACATGTAACTTTTCCAGCCTCTAATTGGTACCTGTCCCAACTTTTTTTTCATGAAATCCAAAATGAGCTAATACTTGGCATGACATTTCAAAATGTATCACTTTCAACATTTGATTTGTTATCTATATTCTATTGTAAATAAAACATAAATTTATGAGATTTGCAAATTATTCCATTCCTTTTTTACTCACAATTTCTACAGTGTCCCAACTTTTTCTGTTTTGGGGTTGTACATTTGCCCTTATCTTATGTCTTTCGGTAGTGTAAAAATAAAGGATATTTGCATTAGTATGAAAAGCTAAATCCCACAGGCATGACCTGATCCTAATTCTGTAATTTTGTTACTTGGTGATTGTCACATAGACACATCCGTTACTATGCATGTCCTCTAAGAATCTGGTACTTTAAAACCTAATCATGCCATATTTTTTATTTTAAGACTTTCAATTAGTCAATATGATTTAAAGAACATTTTTACATACATTAATTTTTTTAAAAAACACGCATGATCTTGACATTATCGTCAGCGGTTTCCAAAAAATGTCAGACTTTACATTTTGTTACTGTGTTTTGGATTCATGTATACACCACGCTAAACCTAAGCGTATCTAAACAAAGTTAAATATATTGTTTGCTAAGAAGTGTTGTTAAGATCATTAATGTTCTACCATGATCACAAAAGATGACAGGGTATCATCAAACATTATTCGCTTCTTTAGTTTCTGAAAGTTAATTTATTTATTTTATTCATTTATTTTAGTTTTACTTTTCACACTGATTTAAACATCGCTTGTTATACAAACAAACCATGTTCATCAATAATCATATACTTTAACAAAAACTTAACTTTAGGTGTTATTATTTATTCAATCGAATTCAATTTTATTTATATAGCGCTTTTCACAAATTGTTAATTGTTTCAAAGCAGCTTTACATGAATAGATGTAGGGGAAAACACAGAATAATCAATAGATAATATAAGAAGAAGAATACAGGGGCTAAGAATAAACCGTACAAGCGAGCGTTGTAATAATGTAACGTATACAGTAAAGTGCTAAGTGAAGCCAATGTTGGCTGACTCTCCCGGGGATGAAAAAACCCCTAGGAGAAAAACCCTGTGGGAAAACTCCTAGGTGGACAAAAACTCTTGAAAGAGATTAATAAATATTTATATATATAAACACGATAGGGATAGGAAACGGGTAAGCGGATTAAACTGGTTCATCCGGTGGTCGTTGGTCGCGTATTGGCTGGGCATCACGTTGAAGGACAGCCAGTAGATCAGTGGTGTGATGACCTTCATAGCAGCAAGAACTGGGTCTGTTTGTCTCATTGTCCTCGGGGTCGGGGACAAGACAGGGAGAGAAAAACAGAATTCTATTAATGTAATGCAAGTGTCATACAGTATTGTGGTTTAAAATCCGCTCGGTTCCAGACAGGCTTACTATTGCGGCATAAGTATATTGCCCAGATGAGTTATGTGAATGCTTTGTTAAAGAAGAATGTCTTAAGTTTAGACTTAAAGTGATCGACTGTGTCTGATTCTTAGAGTTGGGTCCGAGTCCACCTTTGTCGAGTACGAGTCAAGACCAAGTCCTTAAACATCAAGTCCGAGTCCAAGTCCGAGTCCAAAAGGGTCCGTGTTGGACTCAAGTTCGAGTTCTTAAAGGCCGAGTCCAAGTCGATTCCGCCCGAGTCCATAAAGTAATTAAATTAAAAAAGGTACAAAATTTGTATTGTAAATGGTTACTTTCTATTAATACTTTAACCTTTCAACCTATTTATAGACAAGTTTCCCGGCTGAAATATGCGGGCCGCCATTAGCCTTTCACTCTGCCAACGACTTCCGGTTGTGTCTGCCAAGCACTTCCGATTAGGGAGTTAGCGCGCAGAAAAAGTAAACTATGGATGGTGTTACACGCCGACACGGCTCCGGGACATATTGTGCTATTCGCGGTTGCAACAACTCGTGGCGATTGCTGAATGTTTGGTTAGAAGGACCTTGTTTCGACCATCAACCATCTACAAGGCGCTTGTTTACATACTAAATATTAACAACAAACCACAGCCTCATGCCAAACGTCAGATCAAGTGAATGACAGTATATGGTTACACATTTGCACAATAAACTGCATCCAAGTTTATTTTTTGTCGCTAAATGAACCAGGGGTTTCCAGCGATTGATCACTTGTACAGCAATATGGTTTATGAGCCATCCTCCTTGATACCATTAACACTGCTATCAATAAACTCTTTTGTCACCTAGCACCGAATGAATTAAAGCACTGTGGAACACCCCCGCATTCTGCGCTTACTGTAAACACCTTGTTGTTGTCTTAAAAGTAACTGTAAAAGTAAAAGTAACTCGCAATGTATGCAAA
Organism: Paramisgurnus dabryanus; assembly: GCF_030506205.2. Lineage (NCBI taxonomy): Eukaryota > Metazoa > Chordata > Actinopteri > Cypriniformes > Cobitidae > Paramisgurnus > Paramisgurnus dabryanus. Next base: position 16,958,814 of record NC_133338.1, on the reverse strand, counting down.
GTGTCTCTCTTCCTATCAGCGCCGATCAACGAGCATTTAAAATGCTAGGCAGGCAGGCTAAAGGGGATTACTTTTGATTTTTAATACTCTTCGTGTTCTGTTATAGATTAACACACGGATACATACAAACATCCTAATACAAGCATAAAATTGGGTAACATACCTTCCAAAGCACGGCGGCTGCATGGCTACAGGAACGTCCGCGTCCGGCGATACAGGTACAGCCTGCAGTCTCCACATCTCCCGTCTTGGTAACCAAAACCCAGGCGTTATGCACTGAATTGTTAATGGACTGGCTTGGTTGAACATCGGCCTTTAGGTAAATTAAACTGCCCATATCGTGTAAAAGTACACAGCCTACTTTGTTGGAATGGAGGTACTGAAACGCCTCTGAGCTTTTCAGGTTATTAATTGCATTCCCATCCACCGCCATGGAGTCAATAAAATAAGACAAGATCTTGGATGTTGTGATGCTGGGCCATATCGACATGTTGTCCGCCCATGATGTTACCTTACTTGGATGCGGAATTGTCAAAACACTATTTTTAAAAGATTTTCGGTCGAATGTTGCCATTCCAAAGCCATGTTTACACCACTACTCAGCATGCGCAGGAAGTTCTTGGCAAAAACAGGAAGTAAACCGGAAGCGTCCGGGAAACTTGTCTATACCAATGTCAATATAAAAATGTAATAAAAATGTCATTGCCATTGAACATTTTTATTCTATATCAACTAGTTTCCTATCAAAACTGATTTCAAAGAAAAGAAAGGGATATAGAGGTATCTTCTTTTTACCAGATGTCATGCAAATAAATTCTCTATGATTTTCATAAGCAAAACAAATTATTGCTGACTTTGAGGACATCGTGCTAGCCATGCATTGATGTGTGTGATGTGTTTGTCTGCAAGTATGATGCGGCGGTCCACTGTGTGTACGTGCGTGTGTGCGTGCGAGAGAGAAAGAGAGAGAGAGAGAGAGAGAGAGAGACGGCTTGTGTTACAGTTCTTCTGAAAAGAAAAACCCATTCATTTCCTCTACTTAAAGCAAATAACAGGAGGGGAGACGGTCCCGTACACACTGCATAGTAATTTGGTTGCCACTTAACCTTTTAATGCTTAATCCTGTTCTGTACACACACACTTCAGTAATTTACGGTATTTACGTACAAAAAAGCCGAGGACCTGGCAACACTGCAAGACCGCGCGCTGTGAAGCAGCCTTTCACAAAAGAAGCGTACAATACACAACGCCCGGACGGAGGTTCATTGCAAAACACAATGCTGTTAGATTATTTTGGTCAAAGCTGTGATTGATAAGCACGCGAGACGGCAGAACTTTGCTATGGTTATTTCTGTGTCAATCATCACATTTTCGGGAGTGAGTCTTGTTCCGTACAGACATGAAACGAACATTTAGGGGATTCACTCCCGCATTTAAATGCGGTTGTCACTCTCGAAAGTTTGCAGTGTGTACGAGACGAGACATTAATACATTTCTCATCTCAAGTTCATGCTGTTTTTAATGTTGCACATGACGTGGACTCGACTGTACTCGGGATATTTTCCGAGTCCAAAATGTCCAAGTCCGTGTCAAGTCCGAGTACAAATTCACCCGAGTGCGTGACAAGTCCGAGTTCATTCAAAATTGGACTCGAGTCCAAGTCCAAGTTCGAGTACCCCAACTCTACTGATTCTCGAACATTATTTGGAGCTTAGGGGCTAGATATGAAAAGGATCGGTAACACTTTAGAATACGGATCTATTATTAACTCTTTCACCGCCAGCGTTTTAAAAAAAAGTTGCCAGCCAGCGCCAGCGTTTTTCATGATTTTCACCAAAGTTTAATGCCTTCCAGAAAATGTTCTTCTTTAAATATATAAACATACAATATACCAAATGAAAGAACAGACCCTCTGCTTTCAAACAAAAAAAACCGTTTCATCCTACCTTTAGTGGTTCTTTTGCAATCAGCTTTTGAATATGGGTAGGTTTTTGCAAAAACACCATATTTTGAGCAAAAAGCAGAGATAATTCCATTTTTATGACGGACTTTTCATAGAGATCCGATTCAGAGCGATCTTTAAAACAGACACGGACATGCAGCAGCTTGCCATAGGGCAATACTTCCGGTTTTAAAAAGTTGCGGAAGGGCGCCACCTGGTGGATAATAGCGGTAAAAAAAAAAATGACGGAAAATCTCGTCATTGGCGGGGAAGCGTTTTCTCTTAATTGACGAGATATCTCGTCAATGGCGGGGAAAGAGTTAATGAATAACTACACAGGAAAAAATGAGTAATTAAACAATATTAATCTAGTAACTACTGTTAACTAACACAAAACTCTGATTAACGAACTGGGAAGTAATAGCACACAGATGAACATGGTTGTTCACTATTAACTTATCAGTAACTACTATTTTTTTCATACTTCCCAAAGAACTACTGTGAAGTTTCATAATTCATGCAAAATTAAACAATAACTTATATAGGACAAATGACTAACACTACATTAACACGTTTACTACTGTAAACTAATGCACAAAACTGTTTATTTTATCAATAGGTAAAAGCAGACTTGTTCTCATTGAATCATTGAAAGACTATTGGAACTTATAGATTCATCCACCATGCAAATCCCTGTACAGTGATTTGTTTTAACCAAACTTACCTGTCAAAAATTATGTTTTATGTATGGCTCCAAGCGCACATGTGAATAGTCTGTAAATGGTTAAGATTTCCCCATTTAAGATTTTATCTAAACCAAACTTACCTGTCAAAAAATATGTTTTATGTATGGCTCCAAGCTCATATGTGAATAGTCTGTGAATGGTTAGATTCTCCCTTTTAAGATTAGCTTTCCATTAACTACTATATGAATAACGGTAACCCACTAGTAAAGATTAAAGTGTTACTACATCCTTCTAAAGTATTTACAAATTTTTGGGATCAGTATTCTAAAGTGAAGATCACGGTAACCCAATAGTAATGACTCAAGTGTTACTATTAGGGCCGGGACTTTAACGCGTTAATTAAGATTAATTAATTACACAAAAAATAACGCGTTAAACATTTTAACGCATTTTAATCGCACTTATTAATAGAGTCATTCGTAAATGCTGCAGACCCTGTTTTAGTTCGAGAACTCCGGGGTTGTGATGCAGTGTAAATAAAAGTAGACGGAACCTAAACGAACAGCTGATTTTAACGTGACAACGCATCAATTTCAAAGTAAAAATGATTTATTCTGGTAAATGGAGGTTTGCAACGCAGGTTTTGCCCAATAAACATCTACCAACAAACTACAGATTATTTTAACATGTATCGTAATGTCTGTTATATGTTAATGTTTGAGTATTGTTGGGTTTAAATATTGTTGTAATGTTGTTTTGTTTCAATTTAATTAGTTTATTACGAGTTTAATTTAAGTTTTGTTTGCTACTTTAAAACGAATTTCGTTTCAAATAATTTGTCTCGTAATTATAAACAATGTTTTGTTGTTAGGTTTTGTGAATATAAATTAAAAAGAACATTAAAAGCAACACCTTGCATCTCATTGATGCATATGCTACCGAATGCCAAAACATGCAGTGAGTAGCCTATATCACTTACTTTTCAAAAAATCAGCCTGGCAGTGCCCAGAAGTTAAATTTACACGCGCATTTAGAGCATACTGTAGCAGCACGTTTGATTTGCGGTGTGCTTAAGACTTTTAAAAATCAACTTCATATTAATTTTAATAGGCTACTTTGACGGAGGACACGCACAGAGAACAGCGACGGCAGGTAAAGGAAAAAAGTTAAACGAATAGAGTCAGTTTGTAAGAGCATTTTTAAATTGACTATAAGATCATCAATATGAACTCTGAACAATGAACTATTATAAACATAACAGCAAGAAAAGTCGAAGAGGAACTCGCAACATTAAAGCAATAAGCATTTATGTAGGCTAAAGCTATATATCACCTCTTATTTTTTTAATTTAGTTAAGTTTCAATGGTAACACTAAAGGCGCGTACATTATGCAGCGCTTTTCACATCCGAATCTCACTTAAGAAACCTATAAACGATGTGCAACTTAAAAAATATATTATGCACATTTTTATATATTTTAATTTTAATATAGGCTATATAGTATATTATGTTTTGTTGTTTTTATACGCGAGGTGGGGCATCCGCGCACATAGGTACCAGAACACAGACAGTCAAAACCTGAGAAGTCCCGAACCCTGCAATATTAAACAAACTAGCCTACTTTAAGAAATGCGGGCCAGGAAGCGGGTCGGGTATATATTTTCTTTGCGGTCCGATTTGCGGGCGGGTTGTTTATACATTGACCCGCGCATCACTGGTAAGCGTCGATAAGAGCATGGTTGTGTGTAAGATATGCAACAAGGAATTCACATATCACCGCAGCACATCGAGCCTCAAGTATCATCTCAATGCAAAACATACAGCAGCTAGCGTGGACTCCGGGTACAACGACTTGGTTGAATAAAAATAAACAATATTTTGTTAAGCTTATGTATTCAGTCATTATTCATAAAAATCCATGTAAAAATACTTCTTAATGTTCTCAGGTCAAATATTTATATGAGATTAAAATGCGATTAATTTAGATTAATTAATTACAAAGCCTCTAATTAATTAGATTAATTTTTTTAATCGAGTCCCGGCCCTAGTTACTATATAAAACATTGCAGCTATGTTATTCTGTGCTTATTCTGTGCTTTCGTGTGTCTTGTGCTTTCGTGTGTCTTGTGAATAGTATGCCATACAGACCCGTTTGCCACTGAACCTGCATTAACGACGACAGTGGGGCCTCCAGCCTTAGTCAAACGGGTTGGCACGTATGGTCGGGTTGCGATTTTGGCGCTATCGTAAGTCTTATGAATAGTATGCCATACAGACCCGTTTGCCACTGAACCTGCATTAACGACGACAGTGGGGCCTCCAGCCTTAGTCAAACGGGTTGGTATGTGTGGTCGGGTTGCGTTTTTCGCGCTTTCGTGTGTCTTGTGAATAGTATGCCATACAGACCCGTTTGCCACTGAACCTGCATTAACGACGACAGTGGGGCCTCTCAGCCTTAGTCAAACGGGTTGGCACGTATGGTCGGGTTGCGATTTTGGCGCTATCGTAAGTCTTATGAATAGTATGCCATACAGACCCGTTTGCCACTGAACCTGCATTAACGACGACAGTGGGGCTTCCGGCCTTAGTCAAACGGGTTAACACGTATGGTCGGGTTGCGATGTTTTTTACGTTTTCTCCTGGTCCTGTAAATGGTATACAATATAGACCCGTTTGCCACTGAACCTGTATTAACGACGACAGTGGGGCTTTAGGCCTTAGTCAAACGGGTCGTCAGGTTTCATTTTCTCTTAAAGATCGGAAGGTGACCCTTATTTACCATATATACCCTCGCATTGGGCCCCCAATTTGCTAAATCCTCAACTGTGGATAACATAATTATGCCGCAATATTTAGTCTGTCTGGAACTAAGCTGAGTTAAACCACATCACTGTGTGACACTTCAATACATATGAACGGCCGCTACGCTAATACGATTTTGTTTTTCTCTCCCTGTCTCGTCCTCGACCCGAGGACGAGACAAACAGACCCAGTCCCGGTAGATGTGAAAGTCGGCACACCTCTGATCTACTGGCTGTCCTTCAACGTTATGCCCAGCTGATACCTGACCAACAATCACCGGCAGAACCGCTTAATCTCCGCTAAATCTCCATTTCCGTTCTCCCAAGGGTTTTTCCCTCCTAGGACTTATTTTTCCTCGGATAAAAGCACGGGGTTTTTTTTTCTCCTAGGGGGTTTTTCACCCCGGGGAGGCAGCCTTTTTGGGCTTTACCTAGCTTCCTCTTCTATACGTTGCTTTAGTAATACGTGCAATTATAATATTGAATCATAGCCGCAGCAAATTTAACTGCTCATGCTTTCATGTATTTTGTTGTGCTATCTGTCGTTTTCTGTGCTTTTCACTGCTTCTATTTATGTAAAGCTGCTTTGAAACAATTGACTTTTGTGAAAAGCGCTATATAAATAAAATTGAATTATTCAAACTGAATAAATACTTACAACAATATAGCCGACAACACTTCAGATAATAAGATAAGACCGAATTATAAGCAAGAGTGACTTACAATCTTTATTGAGGCACATCATTGAGACTTGTCATATATCTGCGAACTCCGATGCAATCATACACCACCTGTAGTCAATACAACGCGAAAACTTCTCTTCGCTCATCACTCTGTTATTTATTCACTAGTTATGCCATCAGTCTGTGATATTACAAACTTTAGAAAGACAGCAGATGTACCTTCCTCCATTGCCACAGAGGATCTCGCGTTATTTCTCTCCAAATGCACAAGTCTCAATACTTCAGCATAACCACGCCTACTAGGTGCAACCAATACCGAAGTGACAATGGTTTAAAAATAGAAAAAAGCAGTTGAGTAACCAATACGTGATTCAATTCAATTCAATTTTATTTATATAGCGCTTTTTACAAAAGTCAATTGTTTCAAAGCAGCTTTACATAAATAGAAGCAGTGAAAAGCACAGAAAACGACAGATAGCACAACAAAATACATGATAGCATGAGCAGTTAAATTTGCTGCGGCTATGACTCAATATTATAATTGCACGTATTACTAAAGCAACGTATAGAAGAGGAAGCTAGGTAAAGCCCAAAAAGGCTGCCTCCCCGGGGTGAAAAACCCCCTAGGAGAAAAAAAAACCCGGGCTTTTATCCGAGGAAAATAAGTCCTAGGAGGGAAAAACCCTTGGGAGAACGGAAATGGAGATTTAGCAGAGATTAAGCGGTTCTGCCGGTGATCGTTTGTCAGGTATCAGCTGGGCATAACGTTGAAGGACAGCCAGTAGATCAAAGGTGTGCCGACTTTCACATCTACCGGGACTGGGTCTGTTTGTCTCGTCCTCGGGTCGAGGACGAGACAGGGAGAGAAAAACAAAATCGTATTAGCGTAGCGGCCGTTCATATGTATTGAAGTGTCACACAGTGATGTGGTTTAACTCAGCTTAGTTCCAGACAGACTAAATATTGCGGCATAATTATGTTATCCACAGTTGAGGATTTAGCAAATTGGGGGCCCAATGCGAGGGTATATATGGTAAATAAGGGTCGCCTTCCGATCTTTAAGAGAAAATGAAACCTGACGACCCGTTTGACTAAGGCCTAAAGCCCCACTGTCGTCGTTAATGCAGGTTCAGTGGCAAACGGGTCTATATTGTATACCATTTACAGGACCAGGAGAAAACGCCAAAAACATCGCAACCCGACCATACGTGTTAACCCGTTTGACTAAGGCCGGAAGCCCCACTGTCGTCGTTAATGCAGGTTCAGTGGCAAACGGGTCTGTATGGCATACTATTCATAAGACTTACGATAGCGCCAAAATCGCAACCCGACCATACGTGCCAACCCGTTTGACTAAGGCTGAGAGGCCCCACTGTCGTCGTTAATGCAGGTTCAGTGGCAAACGGGTCTGTATGGCATACTATTCACAAGACACACGAAAGCGCGAAAAACGCAACCCGACCATACGTGCCAACCCGTTTGACTAAGGCTGGAGGCCCCACTGTCGTCGTTAATGCAGGTTCAGTGGCAAACGGGTCTGTATGGCATACTATTCATAAGACTTACGATAGCGCCAAAATCGCAACCCGACCATACGTGCCAACCCGTTTGACTAAGGCTGGAGGCCCCACTGTCGTCGTTAATGCAGGTTCAGTGGCAAACGGGTATGTATGGCATACTATTCACAAGACACACGAAAGCGCGAAAAACGCAACCCGACCATACATACCAACCCGTTTGACTAAGGCTGGAGGCCCCACTGTCGTCGTTAATGCAGGTTCAGTGGCAAACGGGTCTGTATGGCATACTATTCACAAGACACACGAAAGCACCAAAATCGCAACCCGACCATAAGTGCCAAACCGTTTGACTAAGGCCGTTAGCCCCACTGTCGTCTTTAATGCAGGTTCAGTGGCAAACGGTGGCAAACTATTTAATGGAATTTAACCGTGGAAGATGGCACCACAGTACAGCCATCTATGTGCAATTTGTAATCTGACATATTATGTTTGTAGCGATTTGGTTCAATAATAAGTACCTCTGTCTTATTGGAGTTGAGCTTAAGAAAGTTATGTGCCATCCAGTCACTAACATCGCTAATGCAGTCTTTTAGCTTAGAAAACGTGTGTGTTTCGCTGGGATGCGAGGAGATGTAAAGCTGGGTATCATCCGCATAGCAGTGAAAACTTATGTTATGTTTCCTGATAATGTCTCCTAGGGGTAACATGTATAACGAGAACAGGATAGGACCTAAAACAGATCCCTGCGGTACACCGTATTTAACCAGGGAGTGATATGACTCTTCCTCATTTACATAAACAAAGTGATAGCGATTGGTTAGATATGACCTAAACCAGGCTAGCGCCTGACCACTGATACCAACATAGTTTTCTAGTCTATTGAGTAGGATTCTGTGGTCTATTGTGTCAAATGCTGCACTAAGGTCTAGTAATATAAGAATTGAGATTTCACCACGATCGGATGTTAATAGGAGGTCATTTGTAACTCTAAGCAACGCTGTCTCTGTGCTATGGTGGGGCCTGAATCCTGATTGGAACTTTTCATATGTACTATTATTTGTCAAGAATGTGCGTAACTGGCTTGCCACTACCTTTTCTAATATTTTCGAAAGAAAAGGGAGATTTGAGATTGGTCTAAAGTTATTAAGTTCTCCTTGGTCAAGCTGTGGTTTTTTAATCAGCGGTTTAATAACTGCTAGTTTGAAAGCTGTTGGAACGTATCCTATTTCTAGCGATGAGTTAAAGATGTTTAGAACCGGGGTTGACACTACAGGGAATACCTCTTTAAGTAGTTTTGTGGGAACGGGGTCTAATATACAGGACGATGATTTGGATGATGTGACTAGTTTAGAGAGCTCATCTATTGTAGTAGGTTTAAATGAATCAAGATGTTCGTATGGTAGTCTAGTGTTAAGTGAACTAATGGGTAGAGTGGTGGCTGCCTGGGTAGCTACGATGTTTTCCCTAATAGCCGAAATTTTGTTAGAAAAGAAGTTCATGAAGTCGTTACTATTGTGTTGAAGTTTACTATTGGTTTCTGTTTGTTCTTTGTTTCTAGTCAGTTTCGCAACTGTGCTAAAGAGGAAACGAGGGTTATTAAGATTCTCATTTATAAGCTTGCTAAGATATGTAGATCTGGCGGTTTTAATAGCCTGTCTGTAGTGTTTAACACTCTGTTTCCATGCTGCGCGCCATACTTCTAACTTTGTGCTTCTATAATTTCTTTCCATTTTTCTAGCTGCCTTTTTAAGGGCTGCTGTGTGATGGTCATACCATGGAGCTGGCGGTTTTTCTTTGAATCTCTTTTTTCGAATGGGAGCAACGGCATCCAATGTGTTAGAACAGACATTGTTTAGGTTTTCTATTTCAATATCTAGATCGTCACAGTTATCTGCTACATGTTTCATTTGGGACAGGTCTGGAAGAGTGCTAATAAAGCTATCTTTAGTGGTGGAAATAATTGTTCTGGCTAGTCGGTAGCATGTTGTAGATTGAGTGATCCTATCTAGAAGTACAGTGTATGACACAAGGTAATGGTCAGAAACTGCATCACTCTGAGGTGATATTTCGACGTCATTAATATTGAGTCCGAGTGACAGAATTAAGTCTAATGTGTGATTACGAGTATGCGTTGGTCCTGTCACGTTTTGTCTAATATTGAGAGAATTTAGAACATCTATAAACGCACGTCCTAACGCGTCTTTTGGGTTGTCCACATGGACATTAAAATCACCAACAATAAGAGCTTTATCTACAGTGACTACAAGCTCAGATAGGAAATCTGCTATTTCATTAAGGAAATCTGCATGGTGGCCCGGTGGTCTATAGATTGTCGCTAAAGCAAAAGAAAGCTGTTTGTGGTTACGATCAGTTATTTCTATATTTAACAACATTACTTCAAATGATTAAAATTTTAGCTCAGATTTTTGGTTTACTTTAACTTCTTACACCCTGAAGCTATTTTGGGGATTTTCGCCTGGATTTGGCCTACCCAATTTCAAAAGCATCCCATACCCACATGCAGAGGTTTACATACAAAAGTTTGGTATCATTTTACAGGTAACCCTTTGAAATTACATAAAACACTGTTAAAAGTGCTCAACATGGTTGTATGTGATATCAGTCCTCTAATAAACACAAAAATAAATAGGCGCTTTTTGATGTTTTTTTCTAAAGTTTTTATTTGAAAGTATATAACTCTGGCCCTGGGTATCTCAGGTCCCTGAAGACAGTTTTGTTTGATTCCAACAATTGTCAGCTTACAGAGGAAAAAGGAATTTTTTCTCTATCATAATATATGCAAAAGTTATTTTACTCCAACTGAAGGGAGGAATAATACCCTTTTTGTATACAATTTCTGCCTAAGAACATTTGAAGTGTCCCCATAACCACATACAGTGGAATAAATGCAATTTCTTTATATCATTTTAAAGAAAACCCTTTGAAGTTACATAAAAAGCTGCTGTTTGTGACAAATTTTGTTATTTATGTTGTCTTTCATATGATGAAACACCAAATTTTCTTTTTTATGTTGTAAATACTGTCTTTGATAGTGTATAACTCTGGTTCTGGGTGCTCTAGCAGACTGCAGACAGTTCTGGTTGTTACCAGCAGCAGACAGTAAACACCCAAAAAAAGAATGAACTCTTTAGCATGTCGCATTCAAAAGTTATTCTCATTTTACTAAAGGGTGTGAAAATACATTTTTCATAAAAAAATTAATTTTTTGTTTTGCACATATAATAAATAGCAAGGGATTATATATGCACACAACCAAAGAAAATGCTGTGAATGGACTCATTGTTTAGAGTAGGACCTAAAATAAAAGATGATGTATCATTTGTGTCTATATGTGCTATCTGAGGCAGTCCACACTCAAGTTTCACATATGTTTACAAAAGACCATTTTTTACCTTATTATTCATTCAGCGATTGTTGGATATGTGTTAATAATATAGCAAAAATAACACTGTAGCCTTATTCCTGAGAATGAGAGCTTTCATTTGATATAAGACTTGCCCATGTTTGTCATTTTTGAAAAATATGAAATATGTAAATATTAAATGATATAATAAAATATTGGGGGGGTGATAGTGTAAATTAAGTGTAAATAACTTTCTTACAGTAAAAGATGTGTCAAAGTAATGCATATCTGCAGAAAGTAGAGACTCTAAGCTTTCAAACAGTATCTCATATGTGTTACTGGGGTCCATGACGGAGCATCAAAGATTAACAGAATATTTTATATTAAGTCAAAATACGAAATTCTGGACCCGGGACAGGGTCCTCAGGGTTGAAGAGGTTAAAAATTGTGTTGTATATTGTAGCTACACCACCCCCTCTCCCCTTTAATCGAGGTTCGTGTTTATAATAATAGTCTTGTGGGGTGGATGCATTTAAACTAATGTAGTCGTCTGCTTTAAGCCAGGTTTCTGTTAAACAGAGTACATCTAAGTTTTGGTCTGTAATTATTTCATTGACAATCGGTTCTTTATTGGTAAGCGATCTAATGTTAAGAAGGCCGAATTTTAACATTCGAGATTCATCTGTTAATGTATTGTTTTCTAATTTTATTTGAATCAGATTTGTACCAGATGTAACAAGCGGTGCCCTGTATTTATTTGTTCGGGGAACAGATACAGTTGAAATGTGCTGATATTTCGGTAAGATTGACTCGAAGTGCTGGGATATAAATGGTCTTGACATATCACGGCAGCTAACAGATGGACGGTTAAGCCGATCCGTCTGTTTCCTGACCTGGACCCTGGATAGTCAGACTATATCAGAATTAAGACTATTGATCAGATTTTTAGTGAGTATAGCACTTCCTTCCGATGACGGATGAAGGCCATCTCGGGTTAGGAGAAATGGTCTTCCCCAGAAATGCTTCCAATTGTCTATAAACCCTACGTTATGCTGAGGGCACCACTTTGACATCCATCCATTGAGAGACACTAATCTACTATGTGTTTCATCTCCCCGGTAGGCGGGGAGGGGACCAGAGCATATTACATTGTCTGACATTGTTTTTGCAATTTCACACATCTCCTTAATATTATCTTTGGTGATTTCCGACTGGCGGAGCCTAGTGTCATTCGTGCCGGCGTGAATAACAATCTTAGAAAACTTCCGCTTAGCATTAGCCAGCACTTTAAGTTTGGATCTAATGTCAGACGTTCTGGCTCCCGGTATACAATCGACTATGGTGTTTGGTGCCTCAATGTTAGTGTTCCGGAGTATAGAATCTCCAATGACCAGGGCACTTTTAAAAGGTGTTTCAGCTGGTATACTCCTTAGGGGATCGAATCTGTTAGAAATTGTCGTTACGTTATGGGTCTTAGAAGGACGCCTTATATGACTATGCCGCCTAACAGTCACCCAGTTTGAATGCCGACTTGACTCTGATGACGGAACCGAGCCATGTGTATTTTGATAAACACTATGCTCGCTCGATACAGTATTTGTAATATTTATATTAGCATCTGATGTCGGAACCGAGCCATTAGTCTTTTCGCTCGATAGATTATTTGCGACAGTAACATTAGCGGTTTTGCTATCCTCAACTAGCGTTCGGATGCGCGATTCTAGTTCAGCAACCTTCTCAGTTAACCTTAATACTTCAATACACTTAGTGCATGTAAACCCCTCTATGCTAACAGCAGAAGCTAAACTATACATGTGGCAAGTAGTACATGTTACAATAACAAGCGGAGTCTTACCGCTTTCATGCTGGGCGATGGCGTCTTCGTTTACCCGAACGCGGTCCCCGGAGCTGCATTGCGTGGGGTGTTCGGTTGTGACACGCCTCGGTCGCCTGCGAACGTCTGGGGCCAGGGTGATGTTTGGCTTGTTGAATCTGCGAAGGCCGGGCAGCGGTTCCTCCACAGCTTCCCGATCGCTTTCATGTCGTTCACGGTCCGTGAAGCTGCATCGCGTGGAATGCATGTTTGTTGCTCGCTTGTGGACGTCGGAAGGCAGGGTGAAGTGGGCGCTGTACCTCGCCTTGGATCTGCTAAAACCGGGAAACAACTCCTCCACAGCTTCCCGCTCAGGTGAGGATAGGTCAGAAAAGCACATATCAGATGAATCCGCCATTAGATCGGAAAATGCTAGCTTCAGCCTCCACCGTGTGGATGCTAGCGGGCTATATGCTAACACTGGGTGTTTATTAGTGATAAATAGTTTCACGTGGTAGTACTGCTCAATAATCGTCACGGTAAAGTATTCCTATGTAAAACTAATAAGTTATATTATTATAAATAGGAATAAGATGGTAAAAATAAAGCTTTTAGATGATGAACTCGACGGAGCTACGATGCAGGATCTGTTCAGCGTGACGTCACAAACCGGAAGTGCACAAAAGACCAATAACTAAGCACCCACCCACCCCAGGAATTCGTTATACGATCACAAAAAACGCGTAAATTTGTGATAATATCACGAAAAAAGAATAAAAAAAATATGTGACTATATGACGAAACTTTGTGAGTGTGGGTAGTCTTTTGCACACACTGTATGTATGGCATTTAGATGGTTGAGGAATCTATAAGTTCCGGAAGTCTTTAAATGAGAACAAGTCTGATATTACCTATTGATAATGTAAACAGTCTTGTGTATTTGTTTACAGTAGTAAACATGTTAATGTAGTGTTAGTCATTTGTTCCTATATTAGTTGTCGTTTAGTTTGCATGAATAATAAAACTTCTCAGTAGTTCTTTGGGAAGTATGAAAAAATAGTAGTTATTGTTAGGTAATAGTGAACTACCACGTTCATCTGTGTGCTATTACTTACCAGTTTGTTAATCAGAGTTTCTTGTTAGTTAACAGTAGTTACTAGATTGTTAATACTGCATTTGTTCCTCTGTAGTTATTCATTAACAATGGATCCGTATTCTTAAGTTTTACCTGTTTAAAACAGAAGCTAGATGATCAGTCGATGGGCATCTGAAAACAGTCATCTGAAAACAGTTTTTTAAAAAACAAATCACTGCAGATGTTTATCTTAGATGTTCTGATTTTAGTTTATGTACATGATAGTTTATCAGAATGTAGTGCTATCAGTGATATTTACCCACCAGTTATGTACACTCTAAAAAAATAATCCGTTAAAAAACGGATAATGTCCTGGCAGAAAATTACCGGCACTTTCTCCGTTATGTTTACAGACATTTCCGTTTATTCAAAAACTGAACATTCTGTAGATTTACAGAACACTGTCCATAGATTTACAGAACATTGTCCGTAGCCTTTAGGGACACTTCAATCCGGCTATGAAATGCAACAATGGTGACAATCAACAACAAAGCTTCATGCCACAGTGCATGCTGGGTACCAGGATTGTAGAAAACTCTTTCTTACCATTGTTGAGATTTGTATCCAAAATGTTGATGTCTCTCTGAAGCTAAATATACAACTGATACGTTACAGCAATTGTATTCAATACAGTGTCTTATTAGATCAGCATAGAGTGTCACTCTTATACTGTACATTTGAGTTCTTTATTCTTATTTTATCATTTCATATTTAAATGCTAGGCAGCATAACATAAAAACAACCAAGCTTAGATGACATCATAGACACTTCTCCTTATTCAAGCAACAAACAAGTTGTAATTGCTACAAGCAAAAACATTGTTGCAATGTTAAAAGAGCAGAGTCAGTTCTGGAAGTTCAAGGGACAAATGCCTAACTAAAGGGAACACTAATCACCATAGTGGTGACTTCAAAGGAATCTAAAACAAACACAAACTGTAGATTTAATGTGGTAAATGTTGTGGTAAATATACATTTGACTTACACGTCATGTCAGAAAGAAGATTTGTCTACTGAATCACATGTGTCGATGCTGGAATAGTTGAATACATGTATCTTGTTCTGACAGGATTTGTTTAGAAGTTAAACAAGTTAAAAACTCTGCAAGCAAGTTGTAATTTTAGGTTTCAAACAGAGATGGTGATAGAGAGGCAAAAGTAAAAGATTGCAGCAGGAGTTGTTGCACCCATAATGCAACATGTTATTAAAAAAACAGATAAACGCCTGTAAAACATAAATACGGAAAATTCCTTCAGATTTACACAGTACTTTGTCCGTTTTTTTACGGATTTTTTTTAGAGTGTATGTAAGCTTATGTGTTATTTCTGTGGGCAATTTATGCTAACAGCTGTTTATAACTCTCTTACAGGTCTGCATTTCTCTCATCAGCACAAAACTATGAAGTGGAAAAACATATTCACACTTTTTGGACATAAAGTTATATAGTAACATGAGCCACATGAAGTTTACAGCTCTGTTGTGTATCAGTTTCTTAGTTTTTACAAGTTAAGTTTTAGAATAGGGTTTGTTTCCAAATAAACTGAAAATGTTCCACTGACATTCATTTCTATTTTGATTATATTGTTAACGTCTTAATAAACCACAAACAAACATGTATACATTTGTTTTGTCATCACTATTTTTACTGTGATTCCCTCTCACATTCCTGCTTAATGCGTCATTATGCAGCTCATTATCCAAGTCTTTGTCAGCTGTCAATCAATCCTTCTCGCTTATGGCCCCTCTAAACAAAAAGTGTCGTACAATTTCTAAATCAATATATTGTTTTATGTGAATGAGTAGGCAGAATGATTTTCACATCATTTTATAGAAAAAATTCTAGACTACTAGATTCTCTTTAGAAAAGTTTTGTTTAAACAAGTGTAGTATGGGTTTTGTGGACTTATATCAGTGACTTAAAAATATTGCTTTTTTAAAAACCATGCATTAACATTATTCTCTCAAAAATACAAATATGTACATACATGTAGCTCATATAATATTGTAGCCCAGTTTGTGCTGAACGCAGTGTTATGAGACACTTGCCATTATTATGTTTTAAAGCAACTGAAAAAAGACCAAATGTAAGAGCATGTCAGAACCTCTGCCAGTGTCCAAAAATGGTCGGACCCCAGAGGGTTAAGAGCCCTTACAAAAAAGTCCAGTGGTAATCCTGTGGTACTGCTTCGGTACAACAGGAAACTACCACACAACAAATGAGTGGAGCTAAATAGGACAGGAATACCACATCACTTTTTGTTGTACTGTATCACACAAATTTACCATTAGATGCCATGTGTGTTTTTTTTCTGTTGTTTTTGTGGGATAAAACCATAGCGTTTGGACAGAGCTAAATATGACAGGAATACCACAGCACTTTTTGTTGTACTGTATCACACGAATTTACCATTAGATGCCATATGTGGTTTTTCCTGTTGTTTTTGTGTGGTAAAACCATAGCGTTTGGACAGAGCTAAATATGACAGGAATACCACAGGATTACCACAGGACTATTTGTTTTAGCCTACTGTATCACACGAATTTACACATTAAATGTCATATGTGATTTTTCTATTGTTTTCGTGTGGTAGTATTATTTAATTACCTGTCAGAAACATTTATTCCTCAAATCATGGTTATACAAATATTGAAAAAAATGATGAAAAAATATATAATTTTTCATTAGGGTCCGTCTGTTCAGTTATACAGTGATTAATTCAATTAAAAGTAATACAACTATAATTAATTATCCGAAGGTTTTGTCCATTCAGTTAAATACGAACACCTGATAGCAATAAACGTCTGCCCCGTGGAGCAGCGCTTTCTCGCGAACGCGCACGTCCGTTTCGCGACTGTTCATCACGTGATTCATTTCAAACACTGAGACGCGCGTTCTGGATAACGGTATTTCTCTTCAGGCGAGAGGTTACTGTGGTAGATTCTGAGGTAAGTTTCCCTAAATTCTTGGTTAATTTATTGAAATTAATTTACAGTGATGATTATTCAGTTGTTAGTATAATGTGATATGACTAATATATGGTAAACTTTAATGTTATCCGTGTAGCTCGAGCGCTGGCAGTTTGACCGTTTCACGAGCTCGTGGCGGAGCCTGTATTTCACTATGAGTAGTAGGGCTGCACGATTACAGGAAAAATGATGATCACGATTGTTTTGCTCAAACTTTTGATCACGATTAAAAATACGATCATTCTTTTAGTGAAGAACTTTTATTTACTTCAGTATTTTTATTACACTTTACAGCCATGTATAAAATTTTATATACATTTTACAGGCCTATATTATAAAATATTTTATTGTTTTGTAATATCCACAGCTCCGATTCTCTTAGATCTTTTTAAAACATTTAAAATAATTCCGCAAAATTCCGCATAGATTTTGCAAAAGAAATCCGCAGAAAAAACAAAAATAACTCCTTACACAGATTCCGTACAGCTGTACTACTATTGCAGCAATTAAAGCAGTTCAGTTTTAACTGTCAAAATTATAAAATATCTTTTATTTATTTTAGAGCCTTTTTTGTTTGTTAAATTAAGGTTTTTGATAATGGACAGCTAATGTCATGTTGACGACTTGTTTGATCAAATGAGCCTCTCAAATCAACACTTCACTTGCATACAATAACATCTATATAAAATATATATTTTCAGCATATAACAATGTTAGTCTAAATGTTTATTGTCAACACACTATTTTTAAAAAAGCGGAGGGAGGCTGCTCTGTTGCTCGCATTCGCAACGAGGTGCAGAGAAATAATGAAAATAATGAATAAAAACAAAACAAAATAAACATGAAACGAAATAAACATGCAGGTTGCCTTACCTTACACATTCGCTATGCATCAGTCTTTTATATAGATTATGCGCAGTATCTAAAGTTTTAATTCAGTTCTCCATATTCCCCGATGCGCTGAATGTCCTGCTTCTGGCGGAGACGCTAAACACCGTTGCATTGTGAATGTGCGTAGTGGACTCGTGCGATAGGTTAAATGTCTTTCTTTTACAATTTATCAATGTCTTAACGTTTGTTTTAATTAAATGAAAATATAAAAAGGTGAAGAAGCCTAAAAAATCAGAGGCCTGTGATGTTAAAATTGGTCCGAAACCCGACCCGAGGGGCGTAAAAAGGCTGAAATGCAGGGCTCTAATATATATTTATATCAAATTAGAATTAAACTGAAATAAAAACAAAACATTTTGAATAATAAATGCCTATGATATGCCTTTTATGTGGCAATAATTTTTATAAAATGATACGCAATCCATTGTTGTTTGTGTCGTGGATTTTTTTTATGCTTGCGGCTTGTGTCTTCAGCTTTTGAAACTCTTGATATTTCACGTTTGAACGGAACAGGAGCACAGTTTGCACAAGACTCGTGACTTACCCGATCAGCATTACTTTCCTCAAATCCGAAATATCCAAACAATGGAGTAGGCCTATATGACACTTTTTGGGAATTAAACATACATATTTCTGCACTTTCTTCTTGTTGCTCTGCCATTATGTTCGAATGACTGTAAATCTCGTGATGCTAACGTATTTCTATCATAACACAGACTGCGCTTGCAAAGAAACACTCTGTTTACTCTGACTCTGCCCATAACAAACACATTGCTTGATTCTAGACCGTCTTCTTTGTGCTTGGTCTTTGCACATTAATCGCGACGATTGCCATTAATTAATCGTGAGGCACGCATATCGTTATCATGATAAAAATACGATTAATCGTGCAGCCCTAATGAGTAGTGATCTTAATTTACTTGTCTTCACCTTGAACATTTAAAAAGATATATAATTATTATTATATGGTAAGAAAAATACAGCTACAGTGCAGTAATATTACATTTAAAGAGGACATAGCACTTCTCATATTGTCTTCATAGGATGAAATGCTTCATTGTTTTTCTCACTTCATTAAGTCCCTTTGGATAAAAGTGTATAAGCAACTAAGTACCAAAGTTTTACTTAAATACTTTAAAAACTGTTATCCTGCAATGAAAGATATCACTACATATAAGACTTTGGGACTTTATTTTAGTTGGGCATCAAGTAATTGGAACTA
Source organism: Paramisgurnus dabryanus (assembly GCF_030506205.2). Classification (NCBI taxonomy): domain Eukaryota; kingdom Metazoa; phylum Chordata; class Actinopteri; order Cypriniformes; family Cobitidae; genus Paramisgurnus; species Paramisgurnus dabryanus. Next base: position 16,939,791 of record NC_133338.1, on the reverse strand, counting down.
AATCAAGGATAAAATAAAAACATTCCTTTTATATTAGTATAGATACTTTGATGAATTGTGAATTAAGTTTTGTTAAGACAGCCATCATTTTTTACTGTTAGCATTTTGATTATGTACTTTTTCACAGATGCTGTGACAAAAGCAACCAGGACACAGCATCTGCAATGACCGAGGGCATAAGGGGGAAAGCAGAAGGACCAGATATTCACTAAAGAAACCGTTGCCTCTATTTTCTAATAAGTGATTTTACGGGGTTTGTTTAATAAAATACACCGATGTTTTGCACTAATCCTTGCATTTTTCTTACATTAATTCACAGCCAGGGTAAAAGATGAAATACCACAGAAATATAAAAGTAATACCACAAGAATATTATAGGAATACTGCAGGAATGTTATACACTTTTCAACAAAATCCTGTGGTAAATACTACAGAAATATGAAAGTAATACCACAAGAATATTACAGGAATACTGCAAGAATATTATATAACAGAGTCCTGTGGTAATTACCGCAGAAATATGAAAGTAATAGCACACAATCCCACAAGAATACTGTCATGATCCTGTCTTCAGGTCACAGTTTTTTAGTCATAGTGACAGGATCATGGCAGCCCAATGTTTTGTGTGAGAGCACTGGCTTTGTTTTTCATAGCCATGTGCTTTCTGTCTCGTCTTCTGACCCCGCCCCTTGTTTCCTCGTTAATTATCCCATCATTGTTTGATTCATGTCACCTGTTCCCCTCTTGATTTGCTCCCCTATTTATTGCCCTTGTGTTTGCTGTCCTGTGCTCGATCGTCTGTTTATATGGAGTTTGTGTTTGCCTGTCACATAGTCTAGTCAAGTGCTAAGTCAAGTCTTGTTCATTGAATAGATTATTTTATGTTTATTGTCTTGTTCACTGTTTGTTTTCAGTCTAGTCCAGTCAAGTTTATTATCTAGTTTAGTGTTTAGTCTGTCATTTGTCATATCTTGTTTTTGCCCCATCGTGGGTTTTGTTTTCCAGTTTTATTTAATAAAGTTATCCTTGTTCCTTTAGTCTGTCTGCACTTGGGTTCTGTCTCCTGGCAATCCCTGACAAATACTGCAGGAATATTACATTAAAACAAAATGCTGTGGTAATACTATAGAAATATGAAAGTAATGCCATAAGAATATTACAGGCGCTACAACAAAATCCTGTGGTAAAGTGCCCCAAAAAACAACACAATACCTGTGGTAAATACTACAGATATATGAAAGTAATAACACAAGAATATTAGGAATACTGCAAGAATATTATATAACAAAATCCTGTGGTAAATACTATAGAAATATGAAAGTAATACCACAAGAATATTACAGGAATACCGCAAGAATATTATATAAAAAAATCCTGTGGTAAATACTATAGAAATATGAAAGTAATACCATAAGAATATTACAGACGGTACAACAAAATCCTGTGGTAAAGTGTCCCAAAAAACAACATAATACCTGTGGTAAATAATACAGAAATATGAATGTAATACCACAAGAATATTACAGGAATACTGCAAGAATATTATATTACAGAATCCTGTGGTAATTTCCGCAGAAATATGAAAGTAATACCACACAATCCCACAAGAATATTACATACTTTACAACAAAATTATGTGGTAAATACTACAGAAATATGAAAGTAATCCCACAAGAATACTGCAGGAATATTACAGACATTACAACAAAATCCTGTGGTAAAGTGTCCCAAAAAACAACACAATACCTGTGGTAAATACTACAGAAAAATGAAAGTAATAACACAAGAATATTACAGGAATACTGCAGTAATCCTATATACTTGACAACAAAATCCTGTGGTAAATACCGCAGAAATATGAAATTAATACCACACAATCCCACAAGAATATTGCATACTTTACCACAAAGTTCTGTGGTAAATACTACAGAAATATGAAAGTAATAACACAAGAATATTACAGGAATACTGCAGTAATCCTACATACTTGACAACAAAATCCTGTTGTAAATACCGCAGAAATATGAAATTAATACCACACAATCCCACAAGAATATTGCATAATTTACCACAAAGTTCTGTGGTAAATACTACAGAAATATGAAATGAATACCACACAATCCCACAAGAATACTGCAGGAATATTACAGACGTTACAACACAATCCTGTGGTAAAGTGTCCCAAAAAACAACACAATACCACACAATTACCACACAAGTTTTGTGTGGTACCTGTGATGTTTTATCACATGATATACCACAGGATTACCACAGAACATTTTTGTAAGGGTTAAGAGGGTTTAAAAGCTTTCTACACTGTGGAGTATAGCTGCGAGTGATGTGAGCAGGATCTTCACGCTGGATAAGGTAACTGGTTTTGTTAATACAAGACTAAAGCGTTTCAAACAATGTTTTTTCAAGAAAGTTGCCAGTTAACGTTAGCAGCAGGTTAGCAAGCATAAGTTAGCCTAAAGTTAATAATACCACAATATCTGGCTTAGAAAACTTAGTTCTTAGTAATGCAGACCAGCTACATTTGTGAGACTACATCAACCATACGGGTGACCATACATGCCATTCTTCCCAGACGCTGTTTAGGATTTTGGTGCATCTTCTGGAAGTTGTATTTGTGAACCGCATACGCCATTCAGTTAAAAACATAAGACATACAATCGTAGTTTCATTCTTACCTTGAAATGTAACGGTTGCTTTTCTGTAATAATAATAATAATCCTCTGATGTATGCGGTCGACAAATACAACTTCCAGAAAACGCACCCGAAATCCTGGACAGGACGCGTCGGGGAAGAATGTCACGTATGATCAAAAAAAAAAAAAAAACAATGTATGACTTTTTATTTAAAAATAAAAGTTAATGTTGACTTAAATATAGTTTGCAAATATGTTTTGAAATAAGTTTTTTTATAAATAAACATCACAGTTATGTGTATGTTTATGGTATTAACCATCCTGCCAGATCCTTGTTTTGTAGGGGTGTAACAGTACGTTTATTCGTACTGGACCTTTTCGGTACAGGGCTTTCGGCATGGTGCACATGTGCACCGAATGGTTGAATGCAATCTTTTGTGTTCGGAACATAGGTCAATTTTCGTGTTTCTACATGAACATATTAAGTGGTGGAAGTCTCTGCGTTCAGCGCCATATAACAGTATTACATATAACATAATTTGGCCTGCAGAAAGATTTTTGTTTACTTATTTGTATTTTCGTTTGATTATTGATGTAAACGTTTACGGGGCCGCTTACGTGTAATAACGGAATGTGTGTTCAGATTTTTCATCTGCACCTCACATCAATCATATCATTGTCACAATGCGATCAATTAATCTGGTCGGGACAGAGAAGAGCTGTAACATGGGCTTACTCAGCTGTTAGTCAGCTGCAGAGGGATCCGTTAGTTTAAGTCACAGCTTACATTGGCGACACAAGCAAAGATTAGGAGAAATGTGCAAAAGATAAAAGATGGCTATGTATGCAACTCACTCATCTCAATATGAGTGTATATTAAGTGTATCATCATGTTGCTTGCTGTTACACAGAGCAGTAATATTATTTTTATACAGAGATTGTACATAACCAATTCAATACTGTGACTTACTTTAAAAAATCCAAAATAAATCAAAACAGAAACATTTTTTGATGGCAAAAATGTAGGCTAATAGTTCATAAATGTATTCAGGAATTGAATTTGTTCATTTACGTGCAAGGTTTTAGTAGAAAAAGTTAAAGAGAAGGTTAAGAAAAGATTTACCTACTGTTATAAAATAATGTAAAAAAAGTATGTTATTTAGTGAAGAACTTTGCAGCAGTATTTTATTTATTATTCTTTTTATTTTATATATATTTTATTTATAGTTTTTTTTATAAAAAGTGTTTAAAATAGTGTAAACAAATTGTAAAAAAGTTTATAGTAATAAACAACCTGCAGTTTAATGTTGTTAAACTGTTGTTCCCTTACTGTACCGAAAATGAACCGAACCGTGAGGTTTTTGTTTCATACCGTTACACCCCTATTGTTTTGTATTACGTTCTAATTCCTTGTGGGAGGGTTCTGACAGTACCATGTTTCCCTTGTCTTGTAACTTTTTCCTTGCTCTCTTACTCGTCATTAATTTCAGCTGTGCCCCTCATTATTTCTTCCTATTTATTGTCCTTGTGTGTGCTGTTCTGTGCATGTTCATCTTGTCATATTATCTAGTGTCCATACTGTGTTCATGCCTGTGAGTATTAAGTTTAGTGTTATCTTAGTCTAGTCTGTTAAATTGTATTGAAAAGTTTATTGTTGGTTTTATGTTAAGTTTAGTGTTATGTTTACCTTGTCCTGTTTTGCCCCCTTGTGGGTTTTGTTTTTCCTGGTTTGTTTAATAAATTCCTTTATTGTCATCTACGTCTGCACTTGGGTTCGTTTCTTGCTAAAACCCTGACACCCTATAACTAAATTTATATCAAGAGGTGAACAAAGCACCACTTTAGTTTACAGCCGACAAATATAAGACTTACCTGGTACATACACAGAACAAGGGGGTAACAAGCACCATTTTAATTTACAGCCTGCAAATATCCACACTATTCCTACGCCCCATGACGCTTTGTGTGAATTATGGGTGCGACTTCCGGCGTGTACTGTCACTGAACCAGAGCTAGCGTTTTCCATGATGATTAAGGTCATAATTTCATATTTGAGCCAGTGTGAGGATGAAATTAAGAAGTGTCTTGATACATCATATGAAGATATATTCAATTGTTTCATGTTGTTCCTTGGGGGTGACAGGTCTTCAGTGCGCAAATATAAAAGCACAGAGACATACCAGTATCTCTATAGTGGGACAGTCAGTCGAGTTGATAAAACATGGAATATAACAAGACTTCTTATTTTTAACCTTTTCAGGTGATGGTTTAAAATGTCACAGGATAGTATGGGGATAGGAGAAACCCGCCCAAATCAGCATAGGTTAAACAGGCGTGAGAGGAAATAGCCACAGTCTCATCAGCTGGCATCCCCATCGGTGCGCCAAGCGCTACAATGATGTCAGGAGACGGGGGAATCCCAAGCTTGCCAGCATAAATCGGGCACGCCGTGTAACGAGAGGTGGATCTGCCTCTACATAAACACCAGCAGAGGACATCGCTGCGTCCACCCTCACCGCTGAAAGGGTTTGGGGGCTTTGAAATCGGACCCAAGAAACGCAAGCAAGGTCCAACCCCAAAGTACTCTTACAAATCAAGTTCATATACATTAAGGTTTCTTATGAAAGCATTTTAATTATTATTTACATAAAATAAACGTAATACAGCCACACAACAAACTTATGAAAATATTTTAATCGTTATTTGCATGAGAATTTTTTAACGCAGCCACACAATAAATAAAAGCTATCACCACAATGCTCACCACTATGATTCCCCTTATCCTGTGTATTAATATTTTTAAGTGTAACAATTTATGATTTGCAAAAATAACTGTTGCATCTGTGTAGATTAGATGCAAAGTGTATGCGCGTTGTGCACTCTATACATTATGGTCAAGCATGCGCCCTTAAAATAGCATAATAAACAACGCGCAACGCGCCACTGACTTTAAACTTTTTTTTTCTGGTCAGTGGCGCAATTGTTTTTTGAAACTGCAAAATAGCATCAGGGATGGTTTGCGCTGGAACACGCCTCTTTTTTTGCACTGAACCGCCCAGGGAGCGCAAGTTCATTCCCTAGTTTGCCGATGTGCGTCTGTGGAGGGAAAAATCCGCTGTGCGCCGGTGCAAAATATGAATGATACATGCGTCACTGACAAAGTCAATTGCGCTGGGTGCAAGATAGGGCCCAATATGTTGTTTTTGAATAATTATTGTATTTACTGTTCACTGTAAGTTTCTATGAAAGATTTTACTGGATGGATGTGTGGATAATAGATGCACGTGCATCACATTTAGTTTTTATGTGTGTATTATAGTTAAAACAAATATTTTGTAGAGATTTACTATTCATTTACAATTCATCTATTATGGCAACCCCTAACTGCACAAGTTATGCCTGTCTTCCTGGATTTCATAATAAGCATTAAAATGCCAGTCAAAATGGCAGACTCGTATCCCTCGCAATAGGACTACCATTAGCTGTAGTGGATCACAGGAAGTTTTACCCATCTGAGCTCAAAGATGGCGTCGCCCGCATTTACGTCAGGAATAGTGTGGATAAGAGTTACCTGGTACACATACACAGATCAAGGGGGTAACAAGCACCACTTTAATTTACAGTCGCAAATATAAGAGCTAATATACATACACAGATCAAGGAGTGCAAGTTGCTATTATTTTTATTGTACTTGCCTTAAAACATGGATAATCAAATTAAATCAGCTGCATTTTTGCTACTGTAATACAGTCTCTACCGAAATAAAAGTGATGTGCTTTTATATTCTTTTTTTTGCCGACATGACTCGTAGACATCGACTACAATACACTTTCATTAGGAAAGTAGCGATTATGAAAAAATCTAAATACAATTATAACAAATATCATTAGATCATATTACCCATAGATGTAAGCCAAACATACCATGTACATGAACATGAACAGTTAAATGTTCCCCACTTATGCTTATGCAAAAAAGTGCAATATCCTTATATTTATTTGTTACCCCTCCATTCTAGTTTCATCCCTGCAGCTTATTCAATGCTATGCCATTGTCATTTATAGCACAATTGTTTATACACCTATTTATTTGTCTGTGTGTTGGTGTCTCTGTGTACTGGAAGCTTATGTCACTAAAACAAATTCCTTGTATGCGCAAGCATACTTGGCAATATAGCTCTTTCTGATTCTGATAATATAACAACAGGTACCCTGTAATTGTTAAATACTTTTAATAATTAATAGATTAAATAATTTAGAATTTTCCATATTCTTACTCCTTATTACCACAAACCTAACACATTGGTCCCATACTCTGTTATTACAAATAGGTACGGTGTAAATTATGTTTAATTACGTGGTACATTGCGGGTTGTAAAATAAAGCGTTACCACCCTTTCATTTCCCTGATAATATAAAAAGATAATAAAAAATACAAACGTTTGTTCATATTATTTGTTAAATGTTTAAGACTAGTATAACGATTAATGTAGGAACCAAAATGATTGCACCCCCCCCCCAAAAAAAACGAATTTGTCTACTGTGTGATGCTGTGACCACGCCAGCATCTTCCCAGACAGGAATTAAATCAGATGGTTGAAAAACCAGTACATTTGTTAAATGTTGAAAGTTTTATTTAAATATTTCATTAAATAAATTCTTTATGCATTATAGTCTTATGCATCTTAGTTCCGTCGTCTAAATAAACAAATTATTATATAAAAACAGTGTATTAAAATAATCACATTGCTTTTCCACACACAGACACACGCTCGCGCGCACACGCACGCACACACACACACACACACACAAGTGATGTTACAAACAAAAGTTTAGATGCATACATAAAAATACGCATGGGTGCTTCACCAAAAATTGCCTAGCCCCGTTTTTAATCAGATACATAGTTCAAGAATCCCAAATCTAAGATAAACATTTACTTTTGTCACAATGGTCAGTATAACATTATTTTACCATCATGGTTTTAGAAACAGGCACACATAATCATTTACAAGCACTCCCTGCTGAGAACCGATGTGGGCTGCGGGGCAGAGACATGGACCATAAAAATGACAGCCAGAAAAAAATCTCTGGACAACTTTTTACTCAAACTAGCTGCCAAAAAATACAAAATCTTTTGATTGGCCATCAATAAAAATGACAAAAAATCGTGTGAAAACTAACAGACATTAAAAGGAATGTAAGGATTGATTGACACGTCAAAAATTATGCACATCCGGACCGCAGCCTATAAACCCATTATAATGTCAATCAAAACTGTCCAACGTGTACAATTTTTGATTGATAGGGGTGGGGCACTACCTGTCAAAAGATGATTGGCAGGGGTCATAAATTACATTTTGACAGAAAGTTCCTTCTAAATACTACTGTTCTCTTTTATAAAAAAAGCAACCTCCCCCTAAAAGGACATGCAAACAAATCAGTTTTGAAGTTTTGATGGGCTGAAGTAATCTAAAGCAGTGTTTCTCAACTGGTGGGGGGCCCTTTTGAGCTGGATTTTGAGCGTAATCTTAGGCCTTGTCCACACAGACAAGGGTATTTTTATAACAGTTTTTTTATGCGGTTCGGCCGTTCGTCCACATGAAAATGCAGTATCACAGCACTGAAACTAAACATTTTTGAAAACCCCTGCCAGCGTGAGTATTTTAAAAAACGGTTGCAATGTTGTCGATTTGAGATATATTGCCACCTGCTGGTGTGGCATGCTCTTGACCAGGGGCGGTTCTAGGATTTCATTCTTAGGGGGGCTTAGCCCTCAGTGATGGTGTGAAGAGAGCATTGTGATGCCTTTGTGCAAATTGGGACCAGTATTATTATACTAATGAATTCATGTAGGCTACATACATTACTCTTTTATATAGTTCCAAGCCCTTATGATTTTTGATTTAACTTGATAAATAATAATAATACAGATATAAAGGTATAAAAGTTATTTATTACTATTATTTATTATTGTCCATCTTGAATTAGAGTTTATGTATACTATAGGTATATTTAAAGTTTAATGAATACTAACAATTTATATGAGAATTTATATTTTTTCGAGTCAGACTGTACTTTTCGTTATACCTTATAAATCAGTTTTACTTTCCAGATGCATGCTTGTAGCAATCATAACCCGATATCAACAACCTGCACTGATTCTAAATATGACTGTAATAAATCATACATGACCCTTTCCTAATAAAAGCAAACAAGTCACTGAATGTTGTAAGTCTATCTTATTTGTGCGTTTCATATACAAAATATGTGAGTGCACTTGGTTTGTTACATGTAAGGTCTGTGTGTTTGTTTGTGTGTCCGTGCGTAGCTTATGTGAGATGGTGGTGTTTACAGAAGTTTTGTGGGATAAACTCAAAATGATAAATTTCTCAATTACACATTCGAAAACTTAGCATCATATTATTCACAGCTAGTATTACTGTTAACTAGAAAAAGGCAAAAATATAGACCTTTTCTTTCAAAATGTGTCATGATGGTAAACTTAAACTTCACGGCCTCAGTTTGCAAAGCAGTTTTAATTATAATCGGGTTATAACTTATATTAGCTCATTTAAGACTGCAAATATTCTTATATATACAGGCTAGCAAATAAATTAAAACATTAGCGAAAATGCCTTCTGAGCTTCCACGCTGGATATTTTATGAAACAATGATTTTAAGTTTGCAGCTGCCTCTGTGTGACCTGTAGCACAGGTGCTTGCGCTTTCCTCCACTCTGACTTTACTCCACTGGCGGTTACGCACAGAACAGCAAAGCTAACCAAATGCCTCATGAACTCGTAATTCTTTTTCATCTAAATGTCCTGCATTTTTGCATTATTTTAATTATTATCTTCGAATAAATTGTTTTTACAAATAAATAAAACTTCAGAAAAATATATTTGATAGTTTGGTAGAAATATTAAGACTAAGTTTGGGGGGGGGCTAGGATGACCGATAGGGTGGCTGGAGCCCCCCTAATAAGGGTCTAGAACTGCCCCTGCTCTTGAGAGCCCTTGGTAGCATGTTTTTGCTTTTTCATGAGGACTGAGATTTCTGTGAGCATGTGTGGATGGGATTTTTTTTTTAGGAAAACTCTGGTTATAAAAACACCATTAGCTATCTTATAAGATTCATGAATTACTATTAAGTAAAACAGATGTCTACAATAGTTGTCATATTAGATGGTATGATTCTTCTCATACGTCTGCAGTTAACCCCACACAAAAATCTAATATATTGAAACATATCGCAAATATATATGTATCAGATTTCTGTTTAGGAGTATTTGTTTATTCTTTTAAACAGGATGAGTGTTAATATATTCCAGTGTTGGGTAAGTTACTCAAAAAAAGTAATCCACTACAAATTACTAATTACTACTTTAAAATTGTAATTTGATTACATTACTGATTACTACATGCAAAAAGTAATCTAATTACTAATTACTTTACTTTTAAGTTACTTTGACAACATCAAATGTAAAAAACTACAAAGTGAAACTGTCAGAAACAAGGACGGATAAACCCAAAGGCAGTGTTAATGTGAAAATGTTTCTTGTAACATTTGAAAACAGTAATGATTACAGTGCATATTTGAATGCTTAAAGCTATTTTTGGTGTGATTTTGCCCCCTCCTAAAATTACTGGTCATATAGTGATCCAGAAATATTTGTAGCTTTTATAATAAGTTACAGATGTTTAACATTTAGCATTCTACATTCATTAACATCTATCTATCTATCTATCTATCTATCTATCTATCTATCTATCTATCTATCTATCTATCTATTGTAGCAGTGTTTAAAATGATGTTCTTGGATGTTTATTACAACTCTGTTCTGTAAGGGTTAACGCTGAGTTTCTGTTCTCTTTGCCATGTATTCCCTGAAATGTGATTGGTTAGTGCAATGAGGGGAGGGGTTTTTTGTTTTTGTTTTGGGCTATGATGTTGTGCACGCTCTGGCGCGGGCGCTCGACTGGATGTGCGTGAGCATCGGCCTATGGGTGCTCTGTTAAAATAAAGCCAGGAGTTTTGTCTATCTAAATTCATTCGCGGTCGCGGAGACAGAAACTATAGTTTTAACATGTCGTCGCATTCGCGAGGGCTTTTTGGTCAAGTAAAAGAATGTTAATATTCATGTTAGTTCGTTAAATATAACAATTAAAAGTTGTTTTGGTAATTGTTTAAATAAACATATGATTACTTAATGCAGTGCACGCATTGAGCTCATGATAAAATAACATAGTTAAATAATGTTAACAAATAAAACCTTATTGTACATTAGTGATTTAAAAACACACCTGTACGACCGCTTCCAGCAGACCAGATGTCATCGCGCAAAGCCCACTCTGAAATGCCAAGGTTTTGGACATGTATTGTCTGTATTCCATTTGAAGTATCAACCACCGCTCACATAGCATCCATTTGCTTGCGTCTCAGACGAGTGAGTAAGCATATGCTCGTTAACTGACGCTGCGCGCATGCTCGTTAACAGACGTTGCCGTGCAATGGCAAAACGTCATTTTAAAATACATTTTAATTAATTTTTCAGCACTTAATTTGTAACGCTAGTAACGTAATTTTGTTGTCATTGGTAACTGTAATCAAATTACATACATTTAAAATGTAAAGCGTTACGTTACTGCGTTATCAGGAAAAGTAATTAGAGTACAGTAATGCGTTACACAGTAACGCGTTATACCCAACTCTGATATATTCTATAAACAGTGCAGTTCATTATGTAAATATGTAGTTCCCTTTCAGTCGGTCACTACGATGTCATGTTGTGACCGACGAATTGGGAACCGATTTGCGGAGACCTATCTACTTCGAGAAACTAACAATACGCCAATGAACTTTGCATGCAGGTATTTGCATAATGCTGGCGCACAATACCAAAATTGCTTTATTTGCTTCGAAAGCCAGCAGATCATCTGCTCACGAGAAGCTCTCTCCTGCTTGGAATTTTACTGCTTACCTGATGTTGGTTGGACAGACAACACTACAACTACAGCGGAGGCTCGCGGTTTTTCCACCTCTTTGATTTCTCAGTTTGAACATGAGTTAAGTGTGTGGGTTTCCTCTCCCCTCTGTGCTTCATCAACTCAGCATAGCGATTTCCACTGAAAGACCAGCATGGGTTGGATTTGTGTCTTTGTAAAGACAGCCATTTTTTCGTGTCACGGCCAGTGTGTCTTTTTAAAGATGACATTTTGTCTGTGTTCTAGTTCTGGATGTGACATGTCATGGGTCCTCGGGTTGGCCACGATCGTTGTGTCTCGTGTCTGTGTATTCAGCACGCTGATGCAGCATCGTGTTCCACTTGTGTGAACATGACCCCCTTGGATTTGCGGAGATGGGTTTCGTACCTCCGGGAATGTCACCCCCCTTCTGTTGTGGAGCCCCACTAAAGGTGCGGTGGCAAAACTCCAGAATTTTTTTTCCTGTATACTGGTGCCGAATCGGTCTGCTGGTTCGTCCAGTGGCTCTCAGCACCCTGATCCACAGTCAGAGGTCCCGTTAGAGATGGGTGGTGCATGTTCTATGTCGCCCTCATCCTCTATCGGTCCTCACGAGGATTCTGTGTCTGTCGCAGCATCGGAGGGGGGCAGTCTTTTTCGGACATCGACTCGGATCCGCTCCCTTCTACAGGTAGGGTTGCTGAGCCAGTGTTCGACCCTGAGATGGCGACCATGCTCGCCTGGGCATCGGTGGCGCTTGGCTTGGTTTGGACTCAACCTCCCCCACCCCCACTCCTGCCTCTACGATTTGTACTTTGATGGGTGCTTGGGCTTTTCAGCCATCACCCCCTGTTCCTTTCTTTCCCGAGGTGCATGATGAACTGACTTAGTCTTGGAAAATTGTCTTTTCCTCTCGGAACCGACCACAGCAGCCATCTCACCTCTGTCAATGGTGGAGTCACTAAAGGGTTGCGCTGGTATCCCAATAGGGATTTTTTTCCCTGATCTCTATGCAGCTACTGACCTGGCGCTCCATGCATCTTAAGTCACCACAAAAGCTGTCAGTCGTGCGATGTCCACCCTGGTAGTCTTAGAACGCTACATCTGACTGTGTCTCGCAGAAACAGGTCAACTAGATTTGATTTCCCAGACCGGCCTTTTCAGCCCGCTTTCCGAGGTGGAAAACATAGACGAAGTGGCCCTGAGTCGGGTGACCTGGAGTTGTAGAGGATCGCTCTTCAAGAGCTGGTGAAGGCACCACTCCCCCTGGAGGAGGGCCGAGTGGGCAACCCTTGGTTTTCCTGTTCCGCTGGCTTTTAGCCAGTACCCATGACCACAAAGAAAGCACACACCAACTATCACCTCCGCTCCTGATTGTGCCCTTAGTCCCTCTTGCACTGTATCTGGAGGTGTGGAAACAGCTTCCCAGCCCGTCGCATTGGCTTTTACGCACAATTCGTCTCAGCTATGCCATTAATTTTTCCGGCATTCCCCCAAAATCACTGTGGTGAGAGCTGCCGATGCGCATGTAATACATGCAGAGATTGCTGTCCTACTGGCAAAGGATGCAATCGAGCTGGTCCCTCCAGCTGAGATAAGGTCAGGGATTTACAGCCCTTACTTTATTGTACCCAAGAAAAGTGGCGGCAGAACCGTGCACTTCACAGAATGCCGTTCAAGAATCTGACGCCCAAAAGCATATTTCCATGTGTTCATCCAAATGATTGGTTCGCATCTATCGACCTGAAGGATTTCCTTTCATGTATCGATTCTCCCCCGACACAGGCCGTTTCTCCGCTTAACATTTGAGGGGCGGGCATACCAGTACAAAGTCCTCCCATTCGGGCTCTCTCTCTCGCCCTGTGTATTCACCAAAGTAGTGGAGGGACCTTTAAAACCTCTGAGAGAAAAAGGTGTGTGCATTCTGCATATCTAGATGATTGGCTTATAATAGCTCAATAACGCCGGACGCTGGGTGCTCACAGAGACTTAACTCTAAAACACCTTGCTCGTTTGGGTCTACGGGTCAACTGAATAAAGAGCAAACTTTGCCCCGTGCAGAGGATCTCTTTTCTTGGGATGGACGTTAGTTTCTCTGAAGCGACGTGCCTCTGAGACAGGTCTCCAAGCATGCAATAGTATGCACAAATGCCTCCAACACAGGGTTGGGGGGCCACTTATGACAGGCTTGTGGCTTCAGGGGCCTGAACGACACCCTAGCTGCATTGGCACATAAACTGCAGAGAAATGTGGGCTGTATATCTTGCGCTCGTCCATTTCAGCAACGAGTTACGAGGCAAAGACGTATTAGTTCGCACAGACAACACTGCGACTGTTGCGTATATCAATCGCCAAGGCGGTTTATGCTCTCTTCACCTGTCGCATCGCGCCCGTCATGTCCTCTTATGTAGTCAGAAGCATCTGAGGTCCCTTTGTGCTATTCACATTCCGGGCTCGTTCATTATAGCAGCAGAAGCATTCTCCCAAGCTGCACGACCCAGGGAATGGCGACTCCATCCCCAGTAATTTCAGCTAATTTGGAAACGTTTCGGCAGAGCGCAGGTAGATCTGTTTGCACTCAGTGTGGATGCACTGGCACACAGCTGGCCGCGGGGTCTGAGCAGATACGCATTTCCCCCAGTAAGCCTTATCGCACAGACGCTGTGCAAAATCAGGGAGGATGAGGAGAGCATTCTCTTAGTTGCACCGTAATGGACAACCAGGAGTTGGTTTCCAGAACTCTCTCTCCTCGCGACAGCCCTCCATGTGTGGTCTCTGGACGGAGCGCGGAGGTTCTGAGTGATTTACGGCAAGAGGTATCTAACACTATTGCTGCAGCGTGAGCGCCGTCTACGAGACAGGCTTACGCGCTGAAATGGAACCTGCCTGTCGACTGGTGTTCTCCTCAACGAGAAAACCCCCAAGAATGCCCGATCAGTGTCGTGCTTTCATATCTCCAGCACCGTTTGGAGAATAGGCTGTCACCATCCACCATTATAGTCGATATCGCTGCGATATCTGCTCACCATTCACCCATAAACGGCAGAACTGTGGGTCAGCATGACCTGGGCCCGTATTCATAAAGAATCTTAATGCAAAAAGTAGCTCCTAGTGACGCAATTCTAAGAAAATTCTTAGAAATGTGGGCGTTTACTCTAAAAATGTAAGAAAAAAATCGTAGTAAAGAAAAAAGTTATTCAGAAAGCATCTTAACCCTTAAAAGGGGTTTTAAGGTCAAAATTGTTAGGAGCACGAACGAGGACTTTTAAGAGGCTTAAAGGCGTTCTAAGCGAATCTGTGAGACGTTAGTTATTGTTGACGTTTGAATTGTTTTCAAACAGATGGAGCGCAGCTAAATCCTCCCCCTCCCCCTCCCTTCCGTGCTTTCATGAACGCGCCCAACCCCCATCCCCAAATCCTTCTTGTCGTTTATTGGCTGATACACTTTGTTATGGTTTCTGTTTGTAGGTTTGGCCACTGTTTTGTTATTGCCGTTTGTGAAGCCTGGGCTGTCTACAGAGATCGCGTTTTTTTACAGTTTGATCAGCGGACAGGCAGCAAGCAGATAGTGAGGAGACGTTTGCTGAATGTAACAAAAAAATGTTTTATGGTCTAAAACGCGTCAATTCGCTTAGAGCACCTTTAAGAGTTATTTTAGCAACTGATAAAGTGGACAAAACATGAAGAGGGAGACAAAAAATGTTGCACACAATGCATGACAGTAAGTTAATAACAAGCAACACATTGGCCCTCATTTATCAAAAGTGCGTACACCAAATTTCCAGCGTACACCTGGCGTACACCCAAAACCACGGTGTCTTTGAGATTTATCAATATGGATGTTGGCGTATGGCACGCTCAAATCCTACGCCAGCTCAGGAGGTGGTGTACGCACATTTTGAGTTAGTGCAGAAATGCGCAAACAATTCCTAACACCACAAAACGCACTGACAAACTAAAATATATGATATATTATGACCAGCTGTAAAAAAACAAAAACATAGTAATTATAAACTTCAGTGTTTATTTTTATGCAACATGTACTTCAATGTTTAATTTGTGAGACTTTACCAAAGCATTTGATTTGTAGGCATATGTATTCCTTCAGTTGAGAGCCTGGGGGCTTTACCTGACGTTTCAGGGCAAAGCATGTGAGCGGAGCCTTGAGCGGTGCGGTAATATTACCATCAAAGCGCCTCTCTAAAATTCCGCTCGCTCAGCACCGCACGTTGAACCCAGAACGCCCTTTGATAATTTGCTAGTTCAAGAATCTGTAAAAACGTCTAGCAATAAGTTATGGAATTCAAGCCTTATATATAAATGTAAAGTAAAAATCAAAGTTAAGATTGGACAGAAAGAAAACATTGAAAGGAAGTGCGGAGAGACTGTAAAAGTTAGCAAATATTCATCCTGGAATCTGAAGTGGCACGTTGCAAGAAAGCACAAGGATGTGCTACGAAAACATGGTAATAATGCATCAAAAGGTAAAGTTACATACCATTTGATGATAAATAAATAGCTACACATGAATAGGTAAGGTAAAATGCTTGTGTGGAATGGAGCCATAAATCCGATCATGATGACATGCGGACAGAATCATGGACACAAATTATCTTTTATGCTACATTATGGACACTTCTTTTTCTTATTTAGTCTAAAGTATGGCCATAAATATAAAATTCATTCCCAATATTCAACAGTTTGTTCCTTGGAATTAATTATTATAATATTTCGTAATTTCTATTACAATTATTACTTCAAATTATGAATTAGCCTAGTAAAACATGTAGATGTTGTGGAAACAAATTGTTAATTTGAATTATATCTGGAGCTCTTTATTAAACTGGATCTTAGCTAACAAACAACTGTATGTAAATACAGAAAAACACACTACAAAAGTTACTACATCATTTTAAAATATTATTTTTTAAAAACTTAACCGAACCATTAAGCAGACATATAATTTAGATGTAGGCAACAGTAAATAATAATAATAATAATAATAATAATAATAATAATAATAAATAATTATTCTTCTAAATATCAATTAAGCGTCATTAATAATAAAAATAATAATACAAATATTACAAAACGTCATGGAATTATTAATGTGTCTTTAATCCCGCTCTTTAAACTCCCAAATAAAACAATTTTGTTTCTTTTCCCTTCCCTGGTTTCTCGTCTTTGCCGTCTTCTATGTGTCAATGTCGTAAAATGAGGGCGTGGGGGAGGTGGAGACTTGAATTTATATGGGCGTGTTATTCTAATGACGATCGTTTTCAGCCGCGGCATTTATGAAGGGCAGATATTGCTTACACCTGAATTTCAGAGGTACACACAGCTTCATAAATCAGGCGGTGAGAGGAGTGTAAGCATAATCTTACGCCAACATATACGCCCGTTTCTACGCAAGAATGATAAATGAGGGCCATTGGATCGTGCAGGAATCATGTTTGTGACCGATCTTATTAGAGACATAATAATATAATATAACGCCAGAAATACAAGTAATCACTACATTAACTACAGTAAGAGATTCGGTAACTAGAAAAAATGCAATTATGCAGCAGAGATGATTTAGGTCTGTTACAGATGTCAATAAAACAAAGTAATCACACAAACTTACAGAATATTGTGTTGCTGTTTATTTCCTATCTAATACGTTAAGTATGACATTAACAGTGCTTATACATATATATATATATATATATATATATATATATATATATATATATATATATATATATATTAGGGGTGACCCCGAATAGTCGAAGATTCGATGCATCGATAGGAGAAGCCTGATTCGACTACCAATCTCACAGTCGAATCGTCGCAGATGTGTTATGAAATGAGGATCATTCAATTTCGGCCGTATATGGGTGCACATATTATATGATTTCACATATAACAGCTTTCTCACAATATATTAATATACTGCATATTATGATAATGCTGCAAATAATATGTGAAGTAGCAGCCTTCAATAAATATTTTTAAAATGCGTTAATAAATCCAACAACCCGACCGGGCTAGACGTCCATAAGAGGTTTTTATGTTAATAAACCATTGCCTCTTTGTTTCTACATTTAAAAGACAAAGCTGGCAAATCATATTATGCCTTTCGTTCTTTTAATAATTTCTATATTTTATTTTATTTATAAATCACTTTGGGTTATCTGATTTAACTATTTGGCTTGTGTTTTGTTTCCGTGCACTTGAGGCATTTTGCATATTTGTTCTGCACTTTGTTACTTCTGACCTTATTTTATTAAAAAATTTGTATTTATTATAAATGTAAATTCTGATCTAATTTAAGTATGTAAATTTTGGATAGCTTTTCGTTGTATCGATGTTGCGCTATTGCGTGCTGGCCATGCTTGCGCATGTAATTAAGCCGAACGGGCTAGGTGCTCTGCGTCTCATATTTAGGAGTTCATCAAACTAAACATTAAAAAACGGATGTTTTTCGACGAGTATAAGTTTTTAAAATGTATTTAAGAGTGGTTATATCTTGTCAAAAGTTAAACTACAAAACAGTAAGCCGTTTTTTTTATTTCGGTGATGAAACGGAAACTAGTATCTGCACCGAACCTATTTCTGCCTGACACAAATGTCTTGTGATTTAATATTATGGTTGGTCGGTGTTCACTTTCAAATGATAGCAAAGAGATTCCTGAAATAAATAATATCATCCGGTCTTTCTGTATCTAAAGTTAATACAGAGATGATCAAAGTCAAAGCAAGTAAGCAGGTATTTCTGTGCTAAATAATATCGCGTAGTGTCTATAAAATCATTAATTTCAGTGTTTTTTTTGTTATAAATTAACGTTTAATGAATTGTATATAAAGATTAGTTTTTAATATCATTTACAGTCACAATCACAAATTATTTGTCATTTCTCATTTGTCGTTTTTTTTTGTCATGACTGCTTTCACGCGCTGTCTCCAAATTAAATAAAAACACTTAATTGTAGCCGGAGTTTCCTAGGCAGGATCACCTTTGTTATTTTTTTAGGTTTAGTTATCAAAATGTATTTTTGTGTGATGTTCTGTAGATCGTGGCTTTAAAATGTTATGAGGAATAATTAAACAAATGTTGCCTTACATTTTACCTTAAAAAAAAAATATATAAATGCATCGTCAGTTTTGTCTTCGTTTATTACTTGAAAGACAGTTTTGGTCACTTTATCAGAAAGTTGTTTATGTGTGCTGCTTGTGAAAGAAAATAAAAGTAACCAATTTGTACCTGGTCTGGCCCCCTGCCAACCCATGCACACAAACATAGATGATTCGACTATCGGTCGACTATGGAAAGATTCGACAATTCTGATTCGAATATGTAAATCCTTAGTCGAGGACACCCCTAATATATATAGATCCACAAGGCAAGCAAAAGAAGTTATGATGAGGGAGAGATAATTGAGGCAGTCATTCAGGTAGAACAGAGTAGAACAGACCTAACATTGCCTGTCCTTAAAC